>NC_039496.1:1577234-1682160 GCF_003590095.1 Trichoplusia ni | reverse complement strand
GTTACTTTAAAACTTCTTGAAGAAACCGAGCGCAGTTCAAGTGGCAGTCTATATTTGTATAATAAATGTATCTGTCCGTGGTCAATATATTCTATAATTGATTATGTTTCAAGTCCGTCGTTGATAGGCGGTGATGTGTCGAACACGTGACCGTATCGAGCGGCGCATCTCAATTCACCCAATAAAGTTTAATTGCCGCATCATTAGCACTGGTTGGCGGTTTGGATCTAGGACGAAGAACATATTGATACTCACATGCTTACGTTTTACGAGTATTTGTGAAGTTCATGCAATTTAATAATAAATGCGGACAACATCACATACATTGTTCTGAACCCAAAGTAAGTTGCTAAAGCACTTGTGTTATGGAATTCAGATACAACGAAGGTACCACAAACACCCAGACCCGAGACAATGTAGAAATGTGAATTTTTACATTGACCCGACCGGGGATCGAACCCGGGACCTCAGAGCTAGCGACACCTTGAAACCGGTGCGTACGCCACTCGACCACGGAGGTCGTCAATTATATATATATTAGCTTATAACTTATAGCAAGAAATTTAGAGAGGAATTAATGAATTTTGCTGTGTGATAGCGAGTTGGGAGTGTACAAGATTTTGGTAAATTTAAGCAGTGTATCGAAAAAGTTTGCCTAATGACGGTGTTCCATAAAGGCTTGTTGTGTTGTTTTGTTATCCTTCGCGTAACCCTGTCACTTAAATATCACAAAATCGTCTATATTCATGGTTTTCTCGAAATCAAAAGCAACCGTTAGCAGTAATGACGTATCCTCACATTGTTTTGCAAACTTGTAATATGTCACGATAAGACCGTTTCAGTGGGACTTCCCCGCTATGTTAAGTAAGTAAGGGACTCGTTTTATAAAATGTTTAATCATTATTACTGTCCTACTAAATGTTTTTTGTCATGTTGTATCTTTGGATATTATTTAGGATTATTTTTCCTATGCTTTTTCCTCAAATAGACAGATTAGAAGAATATCCGTGATGGCCTCATTAAATACTATTCTTAGATCATTTTATTCATTATGAATTTAAAACTAAGCCGTAACTAGCTTCAGAAACAACAAAGTTACTTTAAAAATGAAACACCGTCCTTTGCTTAAAAATAGTAATAATATAGGCAGTGTCTGTCGCAGTGATGCAAAGACTCTGACAAGAACACAAATAATATTGATTTAGCTATTTAGAAGAAATTGTATTGCAAAGACATGGTTTTTTTACTTGGTTAGTCTTTTAAATAAATTGATTCCGATTGTTATGACTGTTGCAAAGTATTCATATAGCTTTAAGGACACCTGCCAGTTGCGATAATATTATATTTCTAAACAATGATCTTTGTATGTCCGTTTGTTGACTGTAGGTCTGACTGCCAGTGTCTAGGTGCATCACTTTGAGATTGATATGATCTTCTAGGCATCAATGAAATTTCGTTACAAGAGTTTTGTGATAAGCTTAGTACTTAAAAGTAGTTAAAAGTATCAATACAAACAGAATAAAGAATAGAACTTATATTTTGTGGCAATACTTACATACCGAAGTATGATTCCTTTTGCGATGTTTTACCTATTTTACGTAGAATAAGAAACTTATAGCAAGAAATGTGGAAGAAACATTTAAAATAATAAAAAAGACAATGGTTTATAGAAAAGTACAGCATTTACTTTCTAACAGAGTACTTACGCACTTTGGAATGATTAAAGATCTGCCACTTTTAAAATGATCAAAACTAAGATGACATCACAAGTGACCTCTGGCGCCACACATTTTAAATTGGTCGGCTTTAATTAAGGAGAGCCGCAGTGACGCGGGCCCTTGGCTCCACAAACCTCGAAGCCCTTAATTTAATTAAATCGTATCAGTGCTTACTCAGCAATATAAAGCTAAGAGAAGGGTCCACTAACATCATTTAAGAGCATCTTTAAGTAATTCAGTGATTTTAGAGACAGTCTTGTTGATACTATATTTTGAACGTTTTTTTGTGTATCGAGTAATAAATTCTATAATGGTTTTACCTGTTTCCAAGGATGTAGTACAATATTCTTAAGTGCATGGTCCTCAGCTAAGTTAAAAGAGTAAGAGTAGAGTACAGTACCTACCTGATAAGGTGATTCTAATTATTATACAAGAATTGGATTAAATGACATACCTTGCAAATTTACCCTGTTGTTCTTTACCATTGTTTTGTCCACTTGATAACGTTCAGTAACGATGTTTGTCTTTTTTAAATAGATTTGATTAAACTGATTGCCGATATACTCTGAAAGATGAGCAGACAAAGAGACTATATGGCACCAATGTTGACCCTCATAGATCGATCGATAATCAATATACTCGGCGACAATTCTATACGAACCTTGCAAGGTACTGAGTGTGTTTGTTTTGTTTGTTCCAGGAAGACGCAGTGCTCTGGCGGTGCACAGAATGCCGATCGCGCCGCGCGGCCCTCCGCCCTCGACGCCACCCTACCACCTGCTTCTCCGTAGGAGACCTAGCTTAACCCTCAAGTGTCCTTCGATAATATAACGTCTAACTTTTTGTACGCCTCTTTTATACCGACCTATAAGTATAAGTACGCACAGTGTGTTAAGTGTCGCGCGCAAGTGTGAGTGTATATGTGTGTCGATGGTGCGGCCGACATGGGAAAGTCCTCGGCGAGAACACATGGCCAAGGTGAGTGTCTTCCCGCCCAATATACACCTGTCCTCAAGGTCGTGTTGCTGTTCCATGTATGTCAAGTCTTCGATGATTAGACCTTCAGCTAACATTGTTTGTCCTTAACCGAAGTATTTAATTTAAACAATGTTATGTATCATAGAACCTTCATAGTACCTTAACGGATTTGTGTGCATGTATTGCATAGATGACGTTTGCGAGGATTGAAGTGCTGATTCGTCGTCAGCGATTAGGGAAATTCTATTGAAGACGAGGAAGCGTTTCTTTTTTTTAATACATAAATAATAGAATTTTTTTTTATTGAAATTGGTTCCCGCGATATTCAACGTATCCGATTTTAAATGCTTCAAATATACAATTTACAAAGCCAATTCACATTTCATCAACACCTGATATGATTGACTACTAATATGTATTCAATATTTTATTCAAATTAACGTGAACTTGATTCAATAATTGCTTTAATTTTGTCCACCACTTTCTGGTTACCTTCACTTACGGATAGAATATCGATCACTTATGATATTGAACTAATAATTGCAGGTGTTGGGCATGACAGTGACCGTACATTGTCATTACCATGTACACTAAGTGGTTATATTGAAATGGTTATAGCTTGTGAGGAATAGAAAATCGATATATATCTTTTAATAAAAAGAGATAAATAAGTCAGTCAGTTAAGTCCTTTTTTTCGGTAAGCATGATAAACAATATAACTATAGAAAAATCTTGTAAATCGATTCTACCAGATCATAAAATGCCATAGGAAAACCAACCTTATTATCGGTTAGTCAATCTGCCAGATTATTACGGATAAATTATGATTAACTTTGGAAATATACATACATAGGCAATCTTTGCCATAGTTTTGCATCGTCACGATTCGATGATGAGGACAAACAGTTGAGAGAACGCAGTTGTAACGATTAATTAAATTAATGTTTACTGAAGTTCACGCTACTTCGATAATCCTATAGATCTCGAAACACGTCACTTGGAAATCCGGTCAATTGGATTGACACATTTTTTTACTCTAAAATTTATGTTCGTTTAGTACTAAATCTATCAAGTCTATGTGGCATTTGTGTCAACGGAGACATATTACAATCATTCGTCTGTGCCATAATAATATTACTAAAGCATTATTGTAGTGACTTAAAATCAAACTTTTTAGTTAATTTGTATTAATATTGATCAAATAATGTACTGATATTAAATTGGAAGCCGTCTCGAGGGGTTCATTATCATATCGTCTGAGAATATTTTTAATATTGATGAATATTAGATCGTGTATTTGAGCACAGATTACAATAACATGTAGGTAGTAAATTATGCAATAATTGCGAAATCTGATAATCGTTTATCTACATCAAGTGGTCTAGACTACTCTAGACTTTTCCATAGCCGGAACTACATCAGCTGATCCTAAGAATTGACGTAAAATCGTATATTAAAAATAGATTAACTAATGTAAAGGCATTTTTAGTCTGTACCTTGTTTGTTACTACTTTAGTGGCGAAAACTCGCGTTCCGGTTATTAATCATTTAAACTTTGATTAATATCTGACAAGTGTAGTTGAGCAGAGCCGCGATAGGGTAAATAAATACTATCATAACTCAGTAACTACAACTGCTGTTCGTCCGCTAATTAATTGTTTAATTAATGATTATGGAGTACATAAAGAAGCATCCGTTCAGTTCAGTTCAGTATCGAGGTCTGTATTCAAAGAAAGTGAAGCCTGTGTGTGTTCACTCTCTTAAATGTTACATGCTAGTCGTACCACAGCCGTACAATTTTTTTTGATGTGCATTTGAGTTCAAGGTAATAAAAAAATGCGGTTATGAAAAATAGATGTTGTCTGATTCCTAATCTGAATTATACACAAAATTTCATGATAATAATTTGAGTCGTTTCGGAGGCGTTGAATTTCGTACTGTGACACGAAAGTTTCTATATTAGAAGATATACACATTAGTTTATGAAGTCACGTCTGTCATTAGTCTCCATTCCCAATAACTCTTGTTAAAAAGTGTCGAAGGAAAATGGTAGGTATGCGTAATGCTATTCAATAGTTTTTTATACAAACAGTGCCGGTGACGCGTCTCCTGGCGATTAGAACTGCTACCGTTCTATGTAAATTTAGCATAAGCTTGTGTTTACATAGTATTATATTCCTCAGTGATGACCTAAAACCTGAGCCCGCTGGGGAACGCGTTTGTAGACTGCTCTTGTTTTAAAATTTATAAATATGAGTATACTTTTTATGAAATTAATGCTGTAACCGCGTTAACGCGTCCGCTTTAAGCTTGCCCTTGACTTGTAAAGATTTGAAAACTTAAATTTAAAAATCAAACCATCAAGAGTTTTGTGAGACTTACAAATAGTAAATCGGTTGCTAATCCTTCTTCCTTTCTTAAGTCCTTCGAAATTTCTCTTAATAATATATTAATAATATCAGCCTATATACGCTATACCTACTACCGGGCACAGGCTTCTTCCCATGTAGGGAAAATTTCGTCACACTGGTACTTACTTGCCTTGGGACCGAACCTGCACCTCCTACATAAAAATCCATAGAAATCTCATGCATCGAACCCCAAAACCACAGCGACCCATTGATATTTCTAAATCGGCATGAGAATAGAAGAAGAACATTACTACTATATATAGGTTTAAATAATAAATGCTTGTACGGAAGTACTCAAGTCGCAGTCTAAAACAGATAAAGTCATGTCCAGTCTCATTGTTTACTCTATTGTTCCTCGCAGGGGGCCGTTCTGTTTGAAATGCTGCCAACTGAACGTAATTTAAATACCTACTATAAATTTCCACGTTACTTAATGTCCCTGTTAATATTATGTCTTTATTCTTATACTAAACACTATAAAACTTTATTTATTTATGTTATAAATTACTTTGCTACCCAAATGATCGACATCAAATCAGCGTTTTACATAATATACGATGTTGTATGCAATGTTCAAATAGGGGGATGTTTGTGCTTTAGCTGGAAAATGTATGGTTAAAAAAAAACTTCTAATTTGATTAAAACACATATAAAATAAAAACTTAGTATGATCTAGGAATGGGAGTAGGGTAATAGTTTTATCAGTGTTTCAGATAAAACTAATAAGACCTATGAAATTATTAATTCGAAATTATAAAACCGAAAAACTACACATTTTTGACACTTGTCCACGTGGCTTTCCACTTCTTCTTGTTGCTCTCCATAGCCTCCATTGATGGTCGAGATGAATAAAAATTAAATAATATTATTAAATAAAATGAATGTGATCACTTTATTAGATATTAAGATATAACAATAAACCAAGAGTTTTATTCTATTAATGATATTTCACTAAGTAATTACTAAAAAAGTTTTATTGACTATAAAAAACAAAGTCACGTAATATTTTATTGTCTAGTAAGTAATTTAATCGGTTCTGCTCGTTATTAGGATGCAATTAATTTACTTCCCATGGAATGCAAACGGTGCAAGGAATGTCATCCTTCAATAGACTGGAGTTTGATTACTTCGTAAATTGTTATGAAAAGCATCCGAACAAGAACTACCAAACAAAGATTAGCATCTACAAAGCAAGTAATTTGAATACACGTAATAAATTAAGTAGAAAAAAAGAAAATCAATTTAAAGCTGTGCGTTGTTTTTCTGTTTTTCCATGTTTAGGGTATACACGGTTAAACCTAACTCAACGCCAAAATGCTGTATTACGAAAAACTGACTATAAAGTTGTTGAAGCAATTCTTCAAAACTGAAACATACAATCGGCATTTCAAAAATAATTAATCTTGGGACTTTTTCTTCCTGTCACCAAGTCATGTAATGATCGGAAATTTCATCAGCCAATATGAAAGGAGGTCTCCTTCCATATCAATATTTTTTGGCTGAATCCACACTTGAATTCATTCGTGTAGACATAACTTTTCTATCTTACCCTAGATTTATTGGACGCTTACCTATGGTTTATGTCATGACATATGCGACATGCCAAACTGCAAATTTTAATATCGTGTAAAACGCTATTTTCGTTAAACTAAACAGAGAATCTTCTTAGCTCTGCAGGCGGAACGGCATTTGATAATGCAAAGCAGAACGGAATTAGTACGCTACATTGTCGTATCCAGTTCTAGTTCTAGTTGTCGTATACATTTCTCAGAGCCGATATAAATGTTGCCAGATTATAGTTACCACAAATCCTGCGCCTCTAGACACGATTTATGCCGAGGTTTGAAAACTATGAAGCTTTCAATCTTGAAATAGTTTCCTAAATTGTTTATTAATAAATCCTCTTTAAACCTATCTATGATTAGTGTTACAGTAATAAAAATGCACACAAGTGAAATAAAGAGCAGTTATTTGAATATGTTCCTGTTAATGAAACATTTTTAATATGGTAGATAACATAACCCATGGTGTATCACATTGATAAACCTGATTATCAATGGTAACATTCGAAGATTATTAGTTTCTCCCATTGTCACCGGTTTATACGATTGTGAGAAGTAAATGTTAAGAGAGGTAGGCAACACTGGGGCAGCCGGCGGCATAATCAGTATTCGTAGGGATGCGCGCGCCGGGCGGGCGGCGCTAGTGTGTGCGGCACACGAGTCTCGGCCCTGCGACGGGTCAGAGCGCGCGTGCGAACGTTTTCGCAAACGGCTCGTAGCGTGCAGAGAGTGACGGGTCCGGAGCGCGGGCCGAGCCGGCGGGGTGGCCGCGCGGAGCGGCGCGCGACATGGGGCGGCGGTAGCGGCGCGGATGTGCGCGCGCTCCGAGGCCGTGGAGTTGGAGGTGCTGGGCGCGGACGGCGGCGAGCCGCGCGTACCGCCGCGCCCGCTGCGCCTGTCCCTCCTCGAGTTGCTGGGCAAGCTGGTCCGCCGTGACCAGCCCGCCCCGTCGCACCGCCGCACCAGGCACAACCATCGTTTTCGCACATTCGTGTCCTGTGGTCGGTACCTCTTGATCCTTCGACAATCTAAGATAACCTAAGGAAACCCTCGGAAAACATCTATTGAATTTTCATTTGGTTCGGTTCGACGCCGGTTAAGATCTGCGTCATCGTATATTGTACGTGCCTCGGAGCGTGAATGCGACAGCAATGTCGTTTGCGTAACGTCATGTTATTCTACGCGAGAACCCACGACGTGATTAGTGCTAGCCGGCTTGTTATGTACGAATGGCCGGTTTCCCCAAGTTAGTGATGATGTATTCCAGGAATAAGATGTGTATTGTGGACAAGGTCGGTGTCGGCGCGCCCCCGCACGGTCAACGGCCGGGGTGAGCGGCGCTTCAGCGCTTCGCGTATGACCCCGCTCGGTTATTATCGATTACCCGCCAATGTTTCACTTCACTAAATTTAATTAGGATGCATTTCTTCAACGACAAGTCATCAACTTTTCCAATAACAAAGATAAGGAATTTTTCGCATTTTCCTCTTGTAATCAATACTTAGAATAGCATAACTACCTGTTTGCTTGTAATGGTTTTTTAGCTCCCTTACTTAGAACAATGCGTACAATTCTTTAGAGGTAATTCAATTAGTCTCCGTTGCATCCAAAATGTTATTCTGACATAAACAGAATGCTAAGTGTTTAGACATGACCATTTAAATACATCGGCGTTGCGTCGTTTAATTTTTTATCGCTCTGAGAGTGGACATTTTCTGTCATAGCGCGTGCAATATGCTTAGCAGTTGAGCGTTGTATCTAGTTATACAAGATCAGAAGTTCGGCAAATGATAACGTAGACTGGTTCAGTAATAATTGTAAATTAATTTGTTGTCCAGATATGTATAATTATATTGAAATTGAATTATGATAATAAATGAGGTACTGTTACGTCAAACAATTTTGGGTGTTCAAAAAGTAGAGTTTTTGCTCTTGTTGTCCTGAAACTTCGTAACTTTATATTGAGCAAACACAAATTTAACATCAATGAAACATATATTTAGTTTTTAGAACAGAGAGGACACAATCAAACAGGCAATAGAGGCCAGTTCAATGAAATGCAAGTAATTGCAAGTTAAACCTGGTAGAGACCGGCGCACAATAATGACGAATACTGATGCTACACAAGGCGAGGCTGCTCGTTCGGTAAACATCCCGATTTAAGTTGGCAATCTGAATAAATAAAAATACGCACCGTGTTACCTAGTGCAATACAATCATAATTTTATCGAAATTTAAAAAATCGAAAGCGATCTTCAGCTTCAGCTCGAGTCGATATGCGCTTGTTTATTTACAGCGCGTCGAATACTGCGAATTCTGTATACATAACCGTCCTAATACATCTGGCTGATCGGATTTAGTGATCGTTTCTATGAAAAACAAAAAAATGTCCACGTGGCCGCGGCATTCGCATGGACGAATAAATAGATTCTTTATCGTGTCTAGGAGAATAGCTACTGCAAGGCGGACGCGCGATTCTGACGCATAGCTTATGAGTAATTGGACTTAAAATATCTCTTGTTATCAAATGTTTATAAATTATCGCCTTTCTGAAAGATGAAACTAAAAGTTATTATGTTTAACTTAGATGAATGCCTACGTATTGAGGAATTAAACCCTTATACATGTTTGTTTAAGGTTATTTGCTATTCTTATATTTATTTATCCATGACCGACTTTGTCTACTAACCTATATGCTGCCTGTAATATTAAAGTTTCCTCAAACTATTTTTAATGAAGGTATCTTGCCCAAAAAGGTTGAAAACACAAGTTGTCCATAACAGTAATTTTTAGAGGTTACGTCGAAGGACGAATAAGTCACAGTTGCTATAATAGTCTTAATTCCGTAAAATCAAATTAGAACTAAAATGGACGGCCATTTATGCTCGATTCTGATTAAGAATCGTGATTGTGATCGCCAATTGTCTCTTGTTGAGGTAATATACGACCTCCTTTTCTTTCGTATGTGTTATTTATTGATTTAATTGTCTGTAGAGTAACATTATCTAGTTTTAAAAATACATTCTCGTTTATCACTTGTCATGGAGGTACTAAGTCTTAAATATTTCCAAATAACCTCTTAAAATATGTTTTCGCAAATGTTAGCTATTACTAAGACAGTCAGTCTGTTTTCACCTTGAAAATGTCCGTTTTTCTACTTATTTACAATAAAAATGCATAAAAACATTACCATTACTTGAAGTGGAATCTAGAGAATTTCCATAATAATTTAATAATTGGCTTGAGTATGGTAATGTACTTTTCATCTATTTCGATACACGTAATCTGTAAATAAACGTGCGCGTGTAACGTAATGATTTACTCAAATATTTAAGGGTATTGTTATTCAGAAGGTAAATACATTGTTAAAAAATGCCTCAAATAAGTTTGTATATCGATCAGCTTGGGAACGTACAGGCTGAATATAAGTAAGGCAAGGTCTTTGAGTATTTGGTATGGTGAAGTTGATGTGAAAAGTCTTAGCCGAGCGGCTGTCTGTAGGGGAGCACGAAGAGAATGCCCCTGAAAATGTTATTAGTCGTAAAGTTGGAGGAGATCGATCGCCGTCCCCTCGGCGCCCAGCGTCGAGACGCTCTCGTAACCACCATCACCATCAACGTATCAACAGATATACGTTTGCATCCGCTTTACTAGTTGTCAATACAAAATCCCTCGCCTCTCATAATGGAGTTATTGCTCTGCAACCTATTTTATTACAATGAAGCAATATCCGAACAACCTATACATTTACGCAACCAAGAAAATATCTCGTGACAATCTTTAATTACAAGTCAACGAAGCGAGAAAATAATTAATCTTACATTCGAGATGACATTAGGTCATTATCTCCTTTTCGGGCGCATATTGTAAAGGTTCGGTTTTTGGCAAAGAATATTAAAACTCGTGGTTACGTGGGCGTTGTTTATTGCATTCACAATTGAGTCTAAATTGTTTAATGGATAAATTAGTCCTTAAAGTGACTTTTATTAGAATAAAAACGTTATTCATTACAAAGTAAGTGAGAGCGGCAGGAGTACAGCTGTTGCATCTAAACTAGTTTTTTGAATGGACGGCCCGCAATTATCTCTGCGTCAAACGACAGAGCACGTTCTTCAGCGAGATGTGTACGATCTATTTACCCTTAGTTCCGGTTCTCCAGTACTGTAATTACCTTTTTATTTAAAGGGTAATGCATCTGCATTTCATTTTACGATTCGTTTAACTCAAGTAGTTGAGATATCGGGTCATCTGCTTTGTATCAGTGCACTCTGACAAGGAATAACTCTGCATGAATATTTTATACGGTAAATTACATTCGCATCGTCAGTCTTGGGGTATATGCGTTTTAGTACCGTTTACACCGTAGATTATACATAATATATAGAGATTATACAAACATACTTATAGTAATACATTCGATATATTATTATACAGAAAAAAGTTTTTTTTTTAATTTTTTCATCAAACTTCCTGGTTGTAAAAATGTAAAAATCATGTCACATCTTTAGTGTATTTTCTAGTATTAGCATAAATTTGTTTATCTTTTTCATTATGCAAAAGATAACAGTGGTGACAGATAACAAATTTGGTTAAGATAATATGAAGTTTGCATATATATAAATATTTAAAGGGAAAACTACCTTCTTTTAACTATGTGACTTACACACGTTTATAATAAATAAAAATAAAGTTTAATTTTTAAAGATATAATTTATATATTATTTGAATTTACCAACAGATCTTGATTGCTTGGATAATCAGATACCAGATAAAACAATTACTAGTCAAACCAGCTGTAATTCTTTATTTATAGATCATATTTTTTTGTAGTGTCTAAAAAATGCCAACTGTATGAGTCAAGTCAATGATTTTCTTTTTTGTAAATGTTATCATGACATTTTCATAATTCTTCATATCATGACCAGCGGTTGGGATTATGTATTATCTACGGTATAAACGGAACTAAAATGCCGCTAGAGTTATGAGGGAACATTTCTTCACATCATCAGATGTGGCCTGAAAGAAACGTTTAGAACTTTTATTACATCTATGCTTTTGGGGAAATCAGGTAACGTAGAAAACAATCACAGTTGTTGTTTTACGGAAAAAAGTGCATAATAAAAAATGAAAACTCTTCTTGTAATTAAAAAGGTTTTCTTTTTTATTCTAATAAGATAATCTAGTGTAACTCGACGGTACGCCGCGCTTGCGTCAGAGCTAAGACTTAGATAACACTTAGGTAGATGGCCCTTGAAAAAATTACAACCTTTTTTTGGCTGTTCATACGAACATTCTCTCCTTTGTCCTTCATTCCTAAGTACGAGTTTATGTAATTGTGTGTGTATAAACAGACACTTCAGTCCACAGTAGGTAAAGCACGATTCTTACTAAATGTACTCTAACACGGCGGGACAATGACGCGTGACGAGTGACAATCAGAAACAATTGCTCCGTATTAACAGAATGTTTATACGAGTTATGACAATTAGATACATAATTCTATTTGCAAGTGGCGTTGTGTGAATACAGTGTTAAGCTCTATTGTTTATTGTTACAGAGAATGAACGGAGAATCAAAGCGAACAACAGGGAATACAACGCGCAGTTCCGCTACGCCGTAAGTTATTATAATATATATTTTTTTTTATAATCATAGAGAAAAGTTTCTTAAATTCGACTTTCAAATTAAATGTCAGATTTAAATGAGACAATGGCCTCAACTCAAAACGATACAGATTACAGGTTCTATGGAATATAACGTATTGTTCTATTTACAAACTTCAAAAGAATGCTTATTATATTTTAGGCATAAATCTAGAATGAGATTGACGACTACCGTGTTATAACCTTCAAAAGTCAACTTAAAGCCCCATGAAATATTTGGTAGCTTACTTTATAAGATAAGAATCTCGAGTCATAAACCACATATTGCAAGTGAGTCATAAGTCACGGCCATCGCTACGGTTTTGAGGAAACATAAACTTCAAAAGATTTGTTAATGGGCAGCGTAGCTAACATTATAAAATTGTTGAATGATTGTTCTGAATATTAACCTCAGAATAGAGAACCTATTTGGGGGAAATTACATCAGTGTAATAATTCACATTTTTACTCTAAAAAGAAACAAAATTTATTATAATTTATGAATTTCCTACTTATTGCTCCCATAACCTAGATACAATTTAGAAATATAAATGTGACTCTTGACGCACGGTATATAAATGTACTATAATTATTTATTTATGGATAAAGAAAGTACAAAGTAAGTTTCCAAATATAAAACAATATTATCATGCGTTACTTAAATATATTATACAAGTCACCATTAATTAGCTTTTTAACTGAATAATGCAGAAAGGTGAACCTTATCTTTACAATGGCTTAATAAAATACTGTTTGAACCAACAGTCTTGAATGGATCTGTGCCGTCACTGTTGACTTACTTTCATTGAACTTTGAAGAATTCCGCACATTAAAAAACAGACGTGCCCTAACTATAAACTCAGTCAGAACATAGAGTTTATGTTAGCTTTAAAAACTGTAGCCTAGTTGTTGAGCACCGAGAGGACGTGGTTTTAACAACACCATATGATTCATTCCACTCATCGCATATTCCACACGTGACGTAGGCACACAATTTTTTCGCGAACTATGTTTAATTAAGTGTAGGCTGAAAATGTGTGAACAATATGAAATCATGCTCAGATAAGACAATTATATCATGCGAAATAAGATTCGTCAGAATCATTGAGAACATTTGGCAGACGCGTCATGTTTCCGGCATGATATTTTTATTAAACATCGTTAAACTACGTTGTTTACTTACAAATTAGAAAGAAACATAAGTTCTGTCTAAGAATCCAGTACAGAGTGTCTATTCTTTAGTTATTAATTTTCAGTGTTCTCTACACATAATGAAGTAACCAACCTATATTTTCAAGGAGGTTACTAGTAATAACGATGTCTTAGTGACCTAGATATTAAGTACCATTTTAATATAATCTACAGTATAAGTTGTAAGTATGGCTTTTAGTGACGTGTCTCCAATCGGCTGAAATCGCCTATAGGTACACTAAAATGTATAATCATAAAATATAAATTGGTTCGACATTTCATTTGGGAAAATTTGCAGATTAAAGTGAGAATTCCCTAATTACAGCGGTTATAATTATGCATTTATGACCAGTTCAAACAATGCACTGCTTTACTGGTCCAAATGTAACCTTCGGGTTTTAGTACATTCATTATTTTGTAATGCATGATTATTTTTTCCTCCAAACGGATTAGAAAAATTGTCACAAAATAAGGTGTTATTGAAAATTCGCCCTGTGGAGTGCGGGATGGGCGTGCCTCGCTCCTTCTGACTATAGCCAGCATATGTAGTGCTTCTATTCAGCACATCTGTGCTCTGTGAAAGATATTATGAAAACCCAGGTCTAAGCCTGTCTAACTGAACGCAACTGCTATTGTGATATGCTTAGGTAGGATTTTCTTATGTTTTTGGATGGAAATAAATCAATAATTTAATAAAAATCCGTTTGTTACAGAGCAACTTCATCAAAACATCGAAGTATACGATCGTAACGTTCCTGCCGCTGAACTTGCTGGAGCAGTTCCAGCGGCTGGCGAACTTCTACTTCTTGTGCCTGCTGGTGCTGCAGCTGATCCCCGCCATCTCGTCGCTGACGCCCATCACCACTGCGATACCGCTCATTGGTGTGCTAGCACTCACTGCCGTTAAGGACGCGTACGACGACTTTGTAAGTTCACCATACACCATTATATATACCTAGCCTAAAATTTCCCGATAATGTTAAAGGCTCCTTCATTATTTTTTCACAAGCGTTGCTCTTATGCTCCTATTCAGAATAATGTCTTCCAGTTTGTTTTTTTGACATGCACAGTTTTTGTTACTGAACTGTTTACTTTTTATATAGAGCGACTTTTGTAAAGTATTTCATGATTTTTTGTAATATAGTGACCAGAGATTGACAATATAATATCGATTCATCAGACATCCGTGACGATTAATGCGAATATTGGAGGCACGACTTCACACTTCACACCCACTATTTATTCGTCCTTCAAGGATGTTATGGCCTATTATGTTGTTATTGTTATTTATTAAGTGAATAGACACGAATGACACACATAAACAAGATCGGAGCAAATATGACACACATAAACAAGATCGGGATATAAATCCGTACAGCCAGATGGGCTGTACGGATTTATATCCCGATGCGGTAATCGAACTCGGGGCCGCGACACTGCGCCATTCTGCTCGTTAAAAGAATACGAATATGTAGTAAAAGTCGTTCGTATTTTAGGACACCCGTTCGTACTTTTATCGAGTAATATGAGTGTTCATATCGACTTAGATTAATTAACTAAAAATATCGAAACCATCTGATGTCCTACTTGAGACCTTCCGTATTCGAGACACATTCAGTCGAGTAACTCACTTGAATTATGTTATGAAAGCTTTTAAATGACAAATTATGGGAACTCATTTGAGTGACCTACATTTATTTGTTATAAGCCTAGTCTAGCTGTTTCAACATGTATGCGTCTTTGTCGGCTAGGCAACAAGAAAGCCCATTGTTGACGTAGAACATAAACATTTTTTTGTACGTCGAACTCCCATTATGAGTTTTATTTACTAACACCCACTTACGTTGACATTCTAATTTAATTTTTCAAACTTCTGCTTTTCTATATTTTCAGAAAATGTTGTTGATTCTGAGAATAACGTATTCTAAAAGATTGAAAAGAGATGCTCCTAGACAAGGTTAATGTTTTAGGCCGTAGCGCTGTTTAAATCACTGAAATAGGTGTTATTTGTTGTGTTGAATAGGAGTTATATTCATCTTTAACAAGTGACGATAGTAACTTTTTAATACATTTAAACGATTCGATCAGCGCTGGAAGAAATATAACTCGTCTACTGGCCAAGGCTGGTCGAGTGTCGACGGACAATTATTAGTTCTAAACGAGGCTTGTTTTTTTGTCGTATTAAAACTCTTCAAATATGTAGGAGTAATCAAATGATTAAAGTCTACGTAAGCCGTCAACGGGACATTGTTGCTAATGTGCACTGACCTATTATATCATTCGTAGCGGATCAAGGACACGGCCGTAATTACTGATCCGTGGCAAGATGCATTATATTTAGACATCGTTTAATTGGTGACGTCACACGTCCTTAAATGTGTTTGACTATGACTTGATTGTTGATCAAGATGCTTCTTTTGTTTCGTTCTTGATAGTCATTTTTATAAATTGGGATTTAGGTCTAAATGCAAGAATAATGACATCGGATTTTAGTCAGTGTTTTATGACTATTCTATTTAGAGGCATTCATTTAGATCAGTTCATTTGAGTTTTGTCGCGCGAGACAATTACAAAAGATGTAATTAATTAGTTTACTATTTATTTAGAAACTTTCTTAAATGAGGAGGATAAAATATACTTTCATTACAAAAGTTAGCAATAACAAAACCTCTATAAATTCAATCAGGACTAATTCAACCATGATTTAGGTTTTCAATGAAACTTTAGAAGTAGACAATAAAAGTTTTATTTCATCCAAACCATATCAAACAAAGTTGTTCAGACAACTTTAAATGCTGACTCGTCCACGTAACACAGAACTTTAACAACTTGGTTTCTTCAATTCAGTTCTAAACTCTAAGGAGGTGGTTATTGTTGTGAATTATTAAACACTACTTGTAGCACACTGCCGGCCTTGATATTATCACGACCTTGTCTATGAATAGGCCCCTTTATATTCTTTGTAGTTTTTCCACCAATGTTGGCATACGCACCTTTGAATGGGCTCTGTTATGCACCTTAGCTAGCTTACTACTCCTGACACGGTGCGTCGTATAGCAACGTATTTCCGAAACACTTTCCTCGATCATTAATCATCGACTACTAAAAATTTTAGTATGCAATCTCGGACAGCTTTTCACGAAATTTGTTCGCTGTGTTATATTTTTTCGATTAATCATTTCGTCGTTTCTGTATTCGAGTATAATGCGCCTACCACGCGTACCTTTTTATAGCATTTCTGTTTACACGTGTCTTAGTAAAGTCTAGGTCAGACTGATATTAAGAGTTACGCTTTAGATAACAATGTTGATTTATTTATAAGATTTGAATGTTTACCTTTGGGAACGTCTTGGTTGCGGTCAGATTCGTGTAGCTTTTGGTAATAGGGAGTCAAGACTAAGCGGGGAATTATGACTAAACCTGTCCTTTGATTTTACTTTTGATCAATTTTAAATCACAGTGTATCAGCAATTTTACAATGTATTTATAAATATGCATTTCAAATCATTTTTTATCAGCCGTAATCGATACCTTACAATCCAATACCATTTATAAATGCTGATTCATCTTAAAATGAAACGAATATTCTAATCAAGTATTTTTCTCTCGATCAACAATAAACCGCAAAATTTGTCAAGGTCGTTGTGAAGTACCTCCCATTGTATTGTTAAGTATAAGAAAAGCCCGTCTAACTGAGTTACTTTGTTTCCAGCAACGTCATCAGAACGATTCACAAGTGAACCACCGTCGTGCGAAGACACTTCGCAATGGCAAGCTTGTGGAGGAGAAGTGGGCGTCTGTTCAGGTGGGAGACGTCATCAGGCTGGAGAACGACCAGTTCGTCGCGGCGGACATCTTGCTCCTCAGCAGCTCGGAACCCAACGGCCTCTGTTACATAGAGACCGCCGAGTTGGATGGATACGTCGACTATAACTTTTTTTAACCCCTCCTTACTACGGTTAAGAAAGAAACCCTTATAAAATTTCAGCTGTTTGTCTTTCGTTTAAAAAATGGGGATGATGACGACATTTTTTTTATTATCCGTCATTCACAAATTGATCAAACAAAGTGAATGAAACTTATGTGTGGCGTCACGATTACGTATAAATTTTACGAATTTGTTTCGTTACCTAAACTTTACAGCAGCTATTATTTATACTGTTGTATTTTTTAATTATCTGCCTCTGAGGGTTTAAATTGATTTTTTAATTTTTATACCCAGCATCATCCCTAACCCCACGACGTTGTATTTTGTACTTGTATCTCGGAGATACCACAAAAAGTCTGATCAAACGCAACAATACGCAAAACAGAACAGAACAATTGTTGTATTGTTTTGCGAGAATTATTAACACTTCAGCCGGAGGTGTGCATTAGATTTTTAATTACCAATTTTGGCTTCCGTTTCCTTGCATGTACTCAACAAGGTTTATTTTTTTAACGTACTGATTAGGCTGCATTTTTGTTTACATGACAACACGTACTAGAATTTTGAACGAGAAGTTGTACTCTAATTTTTGCTAAAAGAATACTTGACCTACCCGTCATAGTGTTAATAATAATTAATTTTTGTTTTCTTTTTTTACAGGGAGACCAATTTAAAATGTCGTCAGTGCCTTTTAGAGACGGCTGCGATGGGGCAGGACGACGCACAACTGGGTGCTTTCGACGGCGAGATTGTCTGCGAAACTCCCAACAATCTACTTAATAAGTTTGATGGTGAGCTTTCTATCTTATATACCTATATTTTACTTACTAGGCTCTGCCTTCCTGTTCACAAGCGTGGATTTCACTTAAAGCTGTAATGTCAGGGTGAGAGCTACTTTCAATAAGAGTCGAAAACCCAAAAGTTATCGCCGAACCATATTTTAACCAAATGGGTGTTTCAGCATGAAGAGGCAATAAACATACCTACAGTACATATATAATTATAAACTTTCCCCTTTAGATTATTTGTACGATAATCTACTTATTTTTAATGGAATTCATGTGCGTTACGAGAACTGTAATAAATAATTATGTCATGATTATGTTCTTTACCAATTAAATAAATGGTTTACCTTGGATAAGTTACTTCACTCATGCAAAGATACGCTTACTAGAATGTACTTAATTATGTACATACATACAATTCAAACCTGTTACTTTCAATTAGCTAGTCTTACCGATTACATTACATTTGCAAAACTTCTGCAAATCCGTTCGACAGTACTCGGCAATGAAGTGATTAAGTAACACTGCAGAAATCACTGAGTAATTGTTTACTTGTACTATGGCATTTTATCATACATGTCAATTATAGACCTTAATGCCTCGACATAAAGCTCACTTTGTTCTTAAAGTTATGACTTGTGACGTTTGGTGGATCTCTGTGAAACGAATGCTCAGTAAAGATAAATAGCGTACTTAAAGTTACCGTTCGCGCAGTAAAAGTAACAAATACTAAGTACTTAGTATCACATGATGTGACGACTGCATGAGGACGGAAGAACTTTTGATTATGACCGACAGTTACTTAGATAACAATTAAGAATAAATGAATAAACTCATATTAGAATATTAAACATGTATATAAAGCCGCAACTTTCCTTCGGAAAATGGAAAATTACATCAAAGAGCACCTATTTATTTTGCAAATTTAATATCAGTTTTTGCATTCAAAATACAAAAACAAGCAAACAAATATAGTATCTTTGTCCTTAATTTTAAATTAATATGATGGGGAGTTTAATTATCCTTTAGCACTATCTTAATATTGTGTTGTCCTATCAGTCGAAATCATTTTCAAATAACTACCACTTCGTTTCCAAGACTTTTCAAGTGTTAATGTTTGAAACCATTTAACTATACTTATCACCTAAACGATATTTCACATGTCACTAAATGTTTAATTACGGCATAACAATCGGTCGTATGGTAATTTCTGATTAGGTGCTACCCGTAGTCCCGTATGTCTTCCGTTAACATGCTAATGTTCTAAAATTATTACCTCGGATAGGAAATGTTTGTCAGCGTTGACAAGCTTCTGTATCATATATTTTTACTGTCACTTAAAACTGTTTATATACTATGTATGTATATTTCCAAAGTGTACAGGCAGGCAATAGTTAGCGCGTGGCAATATTTTAGTCTTCTGGAATATTCTGGATATTCCTTGAATGTTATATTTGAGCAGAAACAAATGCAGAACATATTTACGAAGACAATCTGGAAACCGATGTCTAGGAAGAACTGATGGTGGAATGGCAACTTAGTTAAAATAAGTATATTAAGGGCTGTCATTTTACCAGTTTTCTCTCTGTTCGTGAGCGGCTGGAGTTGATCATTGTGTAGCTAGTTTCTTGGGGATATCGGGAACAGTGGAGGGTTATTAATTTTGTTGCTGGTTCCAAATCATTTATACTTTTTTCCTGGGACACACTAAACTATATATGGCTTCTATTAATAGAAATGATGTTCTTTGTATAAGAAAACCCGTTGATACCCAAAATAAAAATTGGATTTTCTATGCAAAATTGTCGTCAGAAATAGACTCTAGCTTTCATCCAAAATTGTTTATTGGCGAGAACGGGTGGTGCTTCTAATCTTACCATTTAAAAACTCAATATATATATAGGAATAGTAGGTAAATTAAAAAACACTTTGAATCAAAATCATTACTACAGTTCACTTAACACAGTCGCGCTTGCCCGCTTCCTTGCTCACTTCGCCGCGCTCGCCATCAGCGATCAGCTGTGTGGCGTTATAGGCACGACCATGAGAAATTTGCAAACCTATCAAAGTACAGTTGATAGAAAAGTATAGGTCCGTTGAAATACGATCTCCGTCGCTATTTGTACAAGAAAAATAGGAAAATGTAGTAGGTTAAACCTCCTTTTTAAGTTCATACCTTATAAGATATCATCTTTATTTGGATCCTTGCGCTCGCCCGTTTTGGATGTGCAATTTTAGCAATTAACAGATATTTGTGACAGTAATATATGAATGTCTAAAAGTGGCTGTATTTTGTCCATATAACAAAATATGTGGTATCATATTTTTTTGATCAGCAGTCTTTCAATGTAAAAATGTAAATAATAAAATTAGTTTTCTGTAGTCCAGTCCTTCACATCCAAGGCCGAAGAAAATAGTTCATCTCATTACCAAAGTGTGTTTCATTACCATAACTTAAACCTCTTTGTTGTCTGACCTTTATTGATGTCGCCATGTATTATAAATAATAGTAACATTATTAAAGTAACTTGAGCTACACAAATTGACCAATTTCAGAACGATATTCCACTAAATGAATGACCTTTTCCACGGCTTCCCTTGCGTGGATGTGTTTTATAGCTTCAAATGACCATTCAGGGATTATTTTGTAGCCTCTATGATCCAGGGCGACAGCTACTGCCATACCAAATTTTGACAAAATTAGTATACATATGAGCCTGAAGAAGTAACAAGTAGGCAACCTAATGCAAAAGTGTTTATATTAATGAGTATGCAACATATACATACATACATACACAAACTTTCGGTTGAATCCGAAATTGGTCGGACTACCCCAAGTAGCGTTTTACCAAGTTTCGATTAAATCCTTTCAGTAGTTTTTTCTTCAAAGAAGAATAAACATCCATGCATCTGTTATGGAAAGTAGGATATATTAGAACAATGAATCTGGTGGTTTCTTAGGTTTACGCGAATGTTAGACATTGAAATGAAACTACTTTTACGGATTTTATCGCGGTTTAATTTCAGATTTTAGTTTGAGTCTGCCCGTGACCATGATACCTGCAAAGGTTTCGAAACGTCGGGAACTAAAATCTAAAATTAAACCGCGATAATGAATCTGCTTTACTAAACTTCTTATTATTATCCAGGTACGTTAAGCTGGCGCAACCTCCACTTCTCCCTCGACAACGATAAGATCCTGCTGCGCGGCTGCGTGCTCCGGAACACGTCGTGGTGTTACGGCGTCGTCGTGTTCGCCGGGAAGGACACCAAGCTCATGCAGAACTCCGGCAAGACCAAATTCAAACGCACCAGCATAGATAGGCTACTTAATTTTCTTATTATAGGGGTGAGTCACATTATATACTATTGACTTCTCATTAAACAGTTCTATTGATTCTTTGAGGAGTGTTGATATATTGTCGGCAATTATTTGACTTTTGATGCCCGAATTAAGCGGCTTCATGACTATTGCACGATATTTATCGCTTAATCTGAGGAAGCCTGTAGAGTAGCTTTTGTTTCATTATTTTGTTATTCATTTAATTGTTAATTAGATGTAGAATGTATGATCTAGTTATTATTCGTGGTTTCCTTATGTATATGATGCCAAAACCACAAATCACCAAGAAAACTTTTGAGGAAGTATATTCTTAAATTTAAATTGTAAAGGAAATTCAAATACCTAAATAAACAAAATATATGAGTATAAATTAATAGCCGTGAATAAAATTTATATTTATACTTTTTTGTGTATAAAACATACATTTTTTTAGCTAGGTTTTAGGCATGCATAACGTACGCAATTCATTACTTACTATAATTCAGTTCAATACTTTAATAAGTGTATACTGTTTATGTAACACAGATAGTATTCTTCCTGCTGTCGATGTGCGTGTTCTGCACGGTGGCGTGCGGCGTGTGGGAGTGGCTGGTGGGGCGCTACTTCCAGGTGTACCTGCCGTGGGACACGCTGGTCCCGGCCGAGCCCACGTGGGGCGCGCTCGTCATCGCGCTCCTAGTCTTCTTCTCCTACGCTATCGTCATGAACACTGTCGTGCCTATATCGCTATACGTGTCTGTGGAGGTAACTAACACAATACTTTTTATTATTATCATCACGCATTGCAGTCCCAATGCAACGCAAAGGCGTCCCTTCCATCCTTTTATTAATCTCGGTCAGGAACTAGGAGGCCAGTTTCGTGCGAAATATTAATATGTCGAGGTCGGAGTTGTTTCTGCAAAGTATTACATTTTTACTAGCAATTAGTTAATCTTTTCCTGTACTTTGAATAGCAGAGCAACTCGCGAACCCCGATTATTCGCCGATGTTAGTGTGACACAACTTCTTAAGCCGCTTATATAAATATGTTTTTTAACGACTCTCGAATGAAAGAATTTATTTGTCTTAGCTTACACTAAAAAGATCAAATTCAAATTTGAAGGATATAAAGTTATAGGTTGCTTAATGCTTGATATCTCTAATTTTTGTTCCGTTACTTATTTTTGCCTTATTACCTTCACAATAACATATAAAAATTACATACATTATTCTGCGATAAGGCCCATACAAATTATTCTCCTTAATAACTCAAATCAATAATATGATTTGAAAACAATGAGTGTATAGGAGCATAAAAATATATACAGATGCGGCAACTCAAATTAATGAAGTATGGACGTCATAGTGCCGTATCGATGACTAATGACTCTAATGAGTCGTTTCTATATTTGTGTTTCCTGTTTATTCTAGGTAATAAGGTTCGCCCAGAGTTTCCTCATAAACTGGGACGAGAAAATGTATTATGAAAAGACTGGTACAGCGGCGAAGGCACGGACCACAACGTTGAATGAGGAATTAGGTCAGTATACACATGACATACACTGATGTGACACAGACTTAATTTAGAAAAAAGGTGTTAAACATATTCTTAATAATACATTGAGGTCAAATATGAATATACATTATACATATTTCGTCACCGATCCCAATATAAGTGAGATGTTTAACATCAACATAAACATTTATTAAGTCAGTTTATAAATTCAATTTGTAATTAATTTATATGTACTTAGGATTGTGGTCAATATTTATTATCTTACGGAAGGTTATCGCTGCCATAATTTACCTCATTTTACGCATAGCAGCATCGCATGCTAGCATTTAGCTGTAACAAAGCTATATTCATTGTTTTTTATCAAATAAAACCGATCATATAGTTTAGTCGTTTCAGCAAGCAACATTGTAATACTAAACAATATCAAGCTCTCAAGTTAATACAAACACGTTTGTTACAGGCCAGATCCAGTACATATTTTCAGATAAAACTGGCACACTCACACAGAACATAATGACCTTCAACAAGTGTTCGATAGCAGGCGTCTGCTACGGAGACGTCGTCGACGAAACCACCGGTGAAACCATAGACCTCACCGAGGTACGTCAAGTACGTGAACCTCCTTACTAATTATACAAATGACTTTGATTCTATATACCCGAGCAGCACATGCCATAGTCGATAGGCACGGTACATGCATGTAGGAGGCAGACTGTACTAGCACAGGAGACCGGTGAGACTCGCACGTGCCGACGTCCACATACTATTATTTTGCATGTGTTTGAGTTTGGTTTTCATATAAACAGTATATTGATTTTATTACGTTTGGTATTGCAATTGATCAAGTTTGTCCTCGTTCACCAACGCTTTCGGGTTGTGATGTGTTTGAATTTTACTGTCATGTCCTGTTTGTGTTTGTTCCCAGTTAGCTTGTGGATCATAGTGCCACAGTATCATGTTTTGTATTTTATTCGCTCACTATACACGGACGAATCAGTCATACGACCGTCCACCTGTAGCATATCACAAAATTCCTAGTTTGTTTATTTTTTGCATGGTCACACACCGCATTCTTGGTGCAGCAATGTGCCTCGCAGACAATACACATCAACGGGGGATCGAGTCATACATACATTACGGTATTCATAATCATAGGGGATGTGTTTTAAAGATCATCTATCACTGGGATGATCACGATATCGACGATAAACACGGCGTGTAGTGTTACATTTTGATCCTCACGAAGACGTAATGTAAGCCACTAGTAGAGATAGGTGTAGGTGTTAGCGTGTAGCGTGTTAGGTGAGCGTAGGGTGCGACAGTGAGCGATGTGTGTGTGCGCAGCGGGGGCGCGGCGCAGGCGCGTGCGGGGGCGCGGGCGCGGGCGGGGGCGCGGCGCGCGCGCGTCTGCTGGAGCTGGAGCACGACGCGGGCCGCAGCACGCCCGGCGGCCGCCGCCCGCGCGTACGACACGCCTACTCGTAACTCTGCGCGACCTCACATACGCGTCCCGAACGCCCGCTTGACTTACGGCCCGCACGATACATTACCCCCTCTTGTCATAAAACTCTTGTTTTAACTTGAAATTTTCATGAATTTAAATTTCGTAATAACCTTACGTACAACTATCACATTTTAACAAAGATATGCGTACGTACATACTTTATACCTCAATATTAATTCAAAGTTGTAGTTTTTTTTCTTCATTGCACGTAGTAAGTACGTGTATGACGCAAAAACATGTAGAATATTAATCATAGAAGTAACTGAGTCCGGAATAAAACCATATTATGTAATCGATCATACCATAAAAATGTTAACGAGTAGCCTTAAGAATGTATGAGTCATTGCAGCATGCATCTGCGTTTGCCATTTATCTATTGCACATAAGGAACATAATTATTCAGTTGTCATCCGACACCTGCCGATGCAAAATCTACTGCAACTTAAAAAAGTCTTAATATGTTCAGCGTGGCTCGTATAACAAGCGGGCGACGGGATCTTATCTAGCGCATTATTATTTCCGTTCCTGCATCTGTCTAGCCTTCTCTGGAATGTCTTCTGACTAACAGACACGAGTGAATATCCAAGTCACGACGTGAGAACAAACTTTCCCGCACTTTTTGAGCTAGTCCTACATCCCTAGTCAAACCCCTACAAAATAATACTTATTTATCTATTCGTGGCTTTTGATATGACGAGATTAACAATACATTTTTCTTTTGTATACATATCTATTCTCCGATAACTTATGTATGTACTGTATGGTGTATAAAAAGGTTAATAAATATTTGTCAATGTATCTAAATATTACATACATACACACGAGTAAAACTATTGTTGTTTTCTGTGGTCAATTTGATTTGGTGTTAGGATTAATGTAATGTTATAAAAAACCTACTTGTATTTTATCAGATGATTTTCCTTGATATTGGGTATAACTAAATGCCGAAACAAATTGACTAACCATTGTTCTATAAAAGACCATTTATGTCTTGAACGTCCAGTGATTTTAACAAAATAGAGGATATATTATTCTATTAACATAGCCCCCTCTACTGTCAATATGACCTACACACTCTACTAACTGTTGCTCAACTGTTGCCCAACTGTATCTAACCACTGGAGCCTATTGTTTGCATGTCAGCTTTGCATCTTGTTCGTTTGTGTTACATGTACAGTGCTTCTTAATACTATTAACAGCGTAGATGTAGCTCAAGACAAATCTACGTATAGCTTTACGTCAATTTTTTTTTAGAAACTGTTCAGATGTTTTATTTCGATGATCGCTGTTCAAGAAAAATAATGCAAGCCTACGTCTCTAATTCAAGATCACTGTCTTGGCTTTATTAATCCCCTATACCAAAATTCGTTTCCATTTTTTTTTTCTATAAAAATAAGGTTTTGCTCTCAGTCATGTTGTAATTCGGGCTGCTCGACTATTGATTGGCATTCTGTCATTAACTTTTCTAATCAATCAGCTATATTCTACATACCAAATGCTCCGTCCAAACTAGCAGTGCCAAATTGTGCTTACAGTGAATGCAAAAACAAAAAACGCTTTCAATATTTCTCCATAAAATAACCTTACTGAACAGTCTCTAAAAGCTTCATACCTAAAAACATTGGTATACCCATTTAAATACTCATAAATTCATAAACATTCGTAGATTTGTCTGTCACCACTCTCACATCAATCCGTTAACATTAGTTTGTATATACAGAGCTCTGATCCGTTGGACTTCTCGTTCAACCCGGAGTACGAGCCCGAGTTCAAGTTCTTCGACGCGACGCTACTGGACGCGGTGAAGCGCGGCAACAAGAACGTGCACGATTTCTTTCGGTTGCTCGCGCTTTGTCACACCGTCATGCCGGACCAGAAGAATGGACGGCTGGAATACCAGGTAATGATACGAATTATGTCATGATACATTTCTTAGGCTTATTCATTAGGCTTAGTGTAAGTCGATCCTAATTCGAATCTAGGATTAAAGAGAAGATTGATGTATGATTTTCGATAGGTTTTTGAAGCTTTCTAGCAATGATGTCGCTGATCTTAGCTGTTTTAAATCATTTTTGCTCGTGAGTGCGAATCTTCCTGAAATCAATTTGACCTTAACATATAGTATACAGATTTAATCTTTCAGATTAGATTTTTTTAAAAATTGACCTTTCAATTGCATTAAAATTATGCTCCTACATAATGCTAAAGGTTTTAAGGCATTGTCCTTCTGTGAACGGTATTAATATGTCATTATATTTCAGGCGCAATCGCCAGACGAGTCTGCACTGGTATCAGCAGCTAGAAATTTTGGTTTCGTGTTCAAAGAACGCTCGCCTAATAGTATTACAATAGAAGTAATGGGTAAAACAGAGGTAAATACAATAATAACTTTTTGTAACATATTTTGATTTGATAGATTTTTATTAATATTTATTGTATTGTTTCAGGTGTATGAATTGTTATGTATATTAGATTTTAATAATGTTAGGAAAAGAATGTCCGTGATATTGAGGAAGGATGGTGAAATTAGGTTATATACAAAAGGTGCTGATAATGTAATATACGACAGATTAAAAAGTGGTAACCAAACTGATGTGAGGTCAAAGACACAGGAACATTTAAATGTAAGTATATCTGTAATGCTTCTATATGTTTACTAATAAAAAAAATGTGTACTGAGATGTTAACAATATAATTTTCTTACTCACTCATTTTAAAAATAATTAGAAAGGATAAAAAGCTAATGGTAAAAAGTACTATTAAGTGTCAGCTTACAAAGTTTTAACTATGAATGACAGCTAATATTACCTTATTTTTTATCTGTAAGATGTTACGCCACTCTGCAAGTTCCCCACCTTATAGTTTCTCTCAGCATTCTTACCACGTGTATATTTTATCGGTTCGTGTAGAAGTTCGCGGGCGAGGGCCTGCGCACGCTGGCGCTGGCGTGGCGGCCGCTGGAGGAGCGCGGCTTCGCGGAGTGGAAGCGGCGCCACCACGCCGCCGCGCTCGCGCTGCACGACCGCGACGAGCAGCTCGACGCCATCTACGAGGAGATCGAGACCGACCTGCTGCTCATGGGTACTACACTATACCATACAAACATAGTTACTATCCCTCTTTTGGGCAAAGGTCTCTAAATGCTGCAGCATATCTTATTATTATCTTGGGACTGGCCTGTTGGTCTAGTGGTTAGTGACCCTGACTGCTATACCGGTCGTGGGTTCGATTCCCACCCAGGAACCAATGTTTGTGTGATGAGCACGAGTATGTATTTAGAAATTTGAATGTTTATCAGTTGCCTAGTACTCATAATACAAGCTCTGCTTGGTTTGAAACTAGATGGCGTTGTGAAAGTTGTGGAATTAATATCACGCAGATCGTAACTTAAACCAGATGCACAAGGATACCCAGACTTAGGACAAGCATTCAATTATCACACAAATGTTTGTTCCACGCAGAGATCGAAATCGCGACGCGTCTCGCTCAATTTGGCATGACTTTAACCACTATTCTATCCGTGCGATAATATAGTACCAGAGACACCAAAACCTTTTCTTCTGTTAAGGCCATCTATCTTATAGGGTAATCTCAGTATTAGATGATTGGCTAACATACAAAAATATTAAATAATAATATTTATTACAGGAGTAACAGCAATAGAAGACAAATTACAAGACGGCGTACCAGAAACAATAGCGAATCTCAGTATGGCCGGCATCAAAGTGTGGGTGTTAACGGGAGACAAGCAAGGTATGTGGACTCTTAGGAACTCCATTAGCCCATACTATAAAACTCATGAAATAAAAACTCCTTTCCTTATGCAAACTGTTTTAAACTAATTCCTTTGTTTAGAAACTGCGATAAACATCGGCTACTCGTGCCAACTGTTGACGGATGACATGGCGGAGGTGTTCGTGATCGACGCCGCGTCCTACGACGACGTGGACCGCCAGCTCGCTAAGTGCAGGGACTCGATACGGGTCGTCAACACATTCTTGCCTCACGGTAATATATATTTTTTGAATATCAGTAGACAATATTGTTTTCAGCACATATAACATTTTGAGACCTACAGAAATATATAAGACTTTATATTTAAGTATTTTAAAATACACTGTAAACGACAATAGAGACGTTAATCGAATAAAAGAGAGAAGAAACATAAATCCAGTAAAATTTTTGTCGAATGTATTTTTTCATAATAACGTATGTTTCTCTGTTAAGGTCCCAGCGAGACGGCGGCGGAGCGCGGGGGCGTGGGGGGCGCAGGCGCGGCCAACGGCGGCGCGGGCGTGTCGCGCGCGTCGCCCGGCCGCGCCAACGTCAAGCTCAACGCGCCCGCCGTGTCCGTCGTTACCTTTAGGTGGGAACATAACACACACACAGCACACAGGTAGAGAGACAAAGACACACTTGTATATCACGCTGCGCCCTCACCTCACACCTCACCGAACCCCCAGCCCCGCCACGCGTGTGTGTCGCTCACTCTCTTGTCGCAGCGCCATGAAACACAACTTACTAACTTTTGCTCCATAAATACTTTATAGTCAATCTATGACTACATATTACTGAAACATGGAGAATAATAATATGTTTTAACCTACATGAAAGGTACGAAGCTAAGGCGTGTCCATAACATACTGTGAAGTGTGAAGATAAGTTGTAATTTGTATTTAGTCATCATTTTAAACTGCAATAACCAATAATTATTAATTATCCCTTTACTAATAAAGTTGTGATTCATAGCGCTATAGTATTTATTTTATATGATAACATACGACTAAACAAATAAGTGTTGCTTAAAAATAAATATATATTTATATAACTAATATTCATGTACGTATTATATGTAGAATATATTTATTGAACATTTGTGATACAAAGCCACAGCTTACGTCAATGTTAATTCACAATCTACATGAAATGTGTGTGGCTTAGCTTGTCTGTTAATAAATACATATTTATATGTTATCAAATAAAAAAATACAGTAAAAATAAATTGTTCTAACTAAATATGTAGTTTTTTCGCTTATTTGATCATAAAGTGTTTTTTCAAATGTATATTTGTACTAATGTGACTTCCCTACTAACATAGTCGTAGTAGTACACACTGTTGTCTGTTTGTACACCAAGCCAGAGTGCTCTTTCTCTCTCTAACCTGAATCGATCTTCTAATCCGACACTTAGTATAGACTTGTAGATATCACATGCTAATGTAGATGTATTAGTTTCTTGCTGTTGCTCTCATGTTTCAAAAGTTTTTTTATAAGATTAAAGCAACGAAAAACATGTACATACTGATACAATTGAAGTGTAGGGTTGTTAAACCGTCGCAAGCGCTTGTGGTTTAATTTAAGTACAAATAAATTGACAGCAATTACGTCACTTAAAGGACTTTAAAACTTATTTTTTATATATTTTCTAGTTTAGAAATATGTATATAACAATCTTCAAATGGGCTTCGAGGTCGATCATAAAGTAGATGTAGTATGTTAAATATACATGACAGCAGCAGCATATTAGTTAAAGAAATATAATACAATTGTGTGGTGTGTTGTCAATTGTGTGTAAATGTGTTTGTTTGTCTTGATGTATTGTCAGCTTTTTATTGCCCTGGAAATCTTGTACACAAGGAATAGATGAGACAGCTGTTCTTCTAGAATCTAAAACATTGTTAAATATTATCTTGATATTGGTGTGTCAAGAAGTCAGAAGTGATCGTCTCCATATCTATTCACTGTGTATTGTACTACAAAGTCTTCCACAAGTATTGCTCTATTAAGATTTAATTTGAAATGAAATATTAAATTCTTACCCCGGCTTTTGAAAGACTAATCATCAGAATACGATTTATATTTGATATTCTTTTAGAAACCGACTGCTTTTACTTATTGAAAGTCAAATGCAAAAAAGAACTTGTAATTAATTCCCATTATTTAATACAGAAGCAAAATGTGTGTTTCATTCTCAACTAATAAAATAGTCGTTTAATTTTAACTTTGTATGTTGTTGTAAATACGATGTTAATGTAATACGAAACGCTGTAGCGAGCCAGACTGTTACAGCAACGAGTACGTGTCGGGCGGCGGGCCTTACTCGGCGGACTCGCACGAGCACAACAACGACGACTCCAACGGGTTCGCCATCGTCATCAACGGACACTCACTCGTGCACTGTCTGCACCCTAAGTTAGAAGAAAAGTTAGTATTTGATCTACTGGAGATAAATTTATATCGTTACTTTGCTCTAGTTCGATACATCTTGTTAGTCATAGGGCTGATTTCTCTGTCGGTCTGAAAAATGATAGATTAAGAAAGGGTTGCCGACGCTGTTTCTATTCCGCCGCGTCTAGTCGCTCTCTTTCTCTATCTCATTCTAGTAAATATCAATTCTGAAAGACATTAAAAAATAGAAGTGCAGGAATTTGCGATTCTGTGCTGACAGGTGTGATCAAGCTAAATTTGTGTCCACTTTATTTTACTTATGCAAGTCCATTTATTTTCCCACGCTCTCCATTCACGTAACCTACAATACTAATGCTATCTGTTTATCCATACAGATTTTTAGATGTAGTGATACAATGTCGGTCGGTAATCTGTTGCCGCGTGACGCCGCTGCAGAAGGCGATGGTGGTCGAGCTCATCAAGAAGAGCCGCAAGGCCGTCACGCTGGCCATCGGGGACGGCGCCAACGATGTGTCAATGATTAAAGGTACGTTATAAACTAAACGTTGACTGCACGGATAGCGGATTGGTTAAGGTCACCACGACAAACTCACTGAGCGTGACTTATCGCGGGTTCGGTGTCCGCGTACGATAAGTTTTTGTAATCCACGAAGCTTGTCCTGAGTCAGGGCGTCTTTTTGCATGTGACTCGAAGGTTCGTAAAATCTCGACCTCGCAAGGACCAAATTCCAGTGCGGGAGTCTTTTTTTTTTTCAAAAAAAGCTAGATTATATAGCTGTACCTCTGTACCCTGTAAATGTAGCTTGACTAAAAGTATTCATACATGCATTGAACAATGACAGATCTCCTAGCGAACAGCATAATATGCTGTCATTCTTTTGTTTCTATATCAGTGCTATAGTACAAAAGGGTAGCTATAAAAAAAAAACATGTCATTATGATATGCTTTAATCCCCACTGTGTTATAGCGTGCCGCATCCTCTCTTCAACTTTTACTAGCTTCCTTCTTAGAAATGATTCTTTAAGTTCTTTATCAATACGCATTCAGGCAGATACAACAATCTTGAATGATTATTCGTCCATTAATAATTTGCCTCTTTATAACAGCGGCCCACATAGGGGTGGGTATATCAGGCCAGGAGGGCATGCAGGCCGTGCTAGCGTCCGACTACTCGATAGCGCAGTTCCGCTTCCTCCAGCGGCTGCTGCTGGTCCACGGGCGCTGGTCCTACTACAGGATGTGCAAGTTCCTCCGATACTTCTTCTACAAGAACTTCGCATTCACCGTCTGTCACTTCTGGTTCGCGTTCTTCTGTGGATTTAGTGCGCAGGTTTGTAATATTTATGGTACTATGCCAGGTATTTTAGTTACAGATAATTTTAAACGTTTTGTGTATATTGGAAGTAGTTGGATTTCTAAATCTACTTCACGTGTATACTGTTTTGTTTTTGTTATCCCAATTAACTGATAGACATTTAATCTACAATTTTATCATTACTACAAAAATCTTTGCAAGCCTCAAATTAAAAAAAAAACTACAAAAAGCTTTTTTAACATCAATATTCCCTTTCGGTCACATTATGAATTGTGTTGCACAGACGGTGTTCGACGAGATGTTCATCTCGGTGTACAACCTGTTCTACACGTCGCTGCCGGTGCTGGCGCTGGGCGTGTTCGAGCAGGACGTGGCCGACACCACGTCGCTGCAGTTCCCCAAGCTGTACGCGCCCGGACACACCAGCCAGCTGTTCAACAAGACCGAGTTCATCAAGTCCACGCTGCACGGCTGCTTCACCTCGCTCGTGCTCTTCCTAATACCGTATGGTGAGTTCTGTAAAGCATGCGCACCAGGAACTCTTAGAGAGTACTAAGAACCAATAATGGAATACTTCTGAATCGAATGTTAATTTTGCTTTGTTTTGTAAATTTATTTAATACTAATTGTATTGTTTGATTTAAGGTACTTATAAGGACGGCCTGGCGCCCGATGGAAAGATATTATCAGATCACATGTTACTAGGAAGTGTAGTAGCTACGATATTAATTATAGACAATACAACACAAGTAAGTATAAGGCCGAATGTAATATTTATTTCAGACATCTCTAACTTCAGTATTAATTTGAAATAATATTGCAGATAGCCTTAGATACGACGTACTGGACGGCGTTCAACCATATCACGATATGGGGCTCGCTGGTGTCGTACTTCGTGCTGGACTACTTCTACAACTACGCGATCGGCGGGCCCTACGTGGGGTCCCTCACGGTCGCGCTCACGCAGGCGACCTTCTGGTTCACGGCCGTGCTCACGGTGAGTGCGCGGAGCGGTGGTTGTGTAGCGAGGAGGGGGGGGAGTGAGGCGGGAGAGTGACGCTCGGTGTGTTGCAGATGATCATCCTGATGGTGCCGGTGGTGTCGTGGCGGCTGGCGTGGTCGTGGACGCGGCCCACGCTGGGCGAGCGGCTGCGCGCGCGGCAGCGCTGGCGGGCGGCGGCGCCGGCCCCGCGCACTCCGTCCGCCCGGCGCGCGCGCCGCTCGGTCCGCTCGGGCTACGCGTTCGCGCACCAGGAGGGCTTCGGGCGGCTCATCACGTCCGGCAAGATCATGCGGCGCATCCCGCACGCGGACGCGGCGCTGTCGGCGCTGGCGTCGCTGCCGGGCAAGTTCCACGCGCGCCCGCCGTCGCCGGCCGAGCCGCGCGCGCCCACGCAGAACCTCGCCACCGTCGACTTATGAGGCGCGCCCCGCCTCGCCCGCGCACTGTGATAACGTCGCTAGAGTTAAACTTCGTATTGTCCTACTATTGCCTATATTGAATTATATTTGTTGATCGAGATTATATATTGATAGATATTTATCGCGGCCCGCGGAGGGTCGCCGTCGAGTGCCGGCGGCGCTCGTGCGACTCCGTTGTTTTTTACTCGTGTCGTTTCGTTCGTTGAGTTTGTCGGTCGGTGTCCGGTCCGACCGGGCCCGGAGCAATGTGCATTTAGTCGAGCCGTCGATATCCCCGGCAGTGAAAACGCGACATGACTTTAAACATTATTATTTCGCAAAAAGTTATGTTAGTGCCAAAGGAAATTATTGAAAACAAACATCAACTGTTGATCCTTATGAATATATCAGTATCGTTTATTTATACATTCGTAAACAGTTTATTATAATTATGTTTTACCATTCATTAAGAGTCCTAAGGCTGCGTTGCCGATAATATTGTGAAACTAACAATAAATGAAAGTTATACTCTTAGGGCTTAAATAATAATGATTATGTATAGAATATTGGTTTAATGAAAAAGTTATGTATGTACCTACGTAATGTATGTAAATCATTAAAAGATTATAAAACATGTAGCGTTTTAACTGCATGTGTATATTATGATCAACATTTGCTTTGGAATCAGTTTTTTAATAAAAAAAATATAATTCTTAATGTTTTGTTTTTTTTCATTCATATTTTTTTAGGTATTTGATGCATGCAAATCAAAATTCTGCTATTCACAATGGCTGAAGAATTAATGGCAATTGGATTAAATTTGAAACTTTTCCTATTATTGTGAGCATTATTACCTACCCCAGTAATTTAAATTCACACTCATGATAAATACAATGAGTGCAAATTATTGAGTAACTGTAAATAGCAGTTTCTTGACAGTTTTTGTTTACAAGTTACAGTTTTGACAAAAAGGTCGCCGTAATTCATATCTATTATATCGGTATAAAAAAATCCTCATCATTTATTTATTCCTGGGCTATTTGTAAGTTTAAAAGGGAAACGTTTAAGCGCTATGTTCGTAAAAAATTATGTAAGAAATTTTATTAAATATGTATCATAAAGAGTTCATGATATCAAGATGATATCATATTTTAACAAAAACAGAAATTATGTCATGGGTGATTTTTTTAATTATTATCACTCCCTAACTTGCTGGTATTACTTTATAAGAAATCTTTTTATAAACATGCAGGTAACTCGACTGCAGCATATTATCAGAATGTACTCTGTGCTTGACTGTTAGAATGTTACAACAAGGCAAAATGAAAAACAAAGACGAAAGCCTTCATTATCTCAATACACAAGCATTTGTAAAGAAACACAATTGAGTACTGGAGTCCGCTTTCCTTTCTCCTCTACTCTCCGATGTAGCAAAACGAAGGTGTGGTATTGAAGATTAAATTTCCCGAGATTCGAAAAGTCGCTGCTTCATGCAGTCGCTCGATACCTGGCGCGGCCTCATGAAGTAGCTCGTTGCTCGTTTCCAGCGACAAATATGATCACGTGACACCATTTTAATTAATTAAGAGACCGAATGCAGCACCACTTTTATATAATTAACATCGACTTGTCTCGACCGCCTAATTTTTTCTTTACTTTTCTCTATTCTATAGTGTATTAATTACCTATGATCTTTTTTTCCCAGCGACAAAGTTCAGATTTTGAGCTTTATCGCTACGTATCACATGACTAGATTTGTAGCTGCAAACGAGCGACTGCAAAGGCCGTAGCTCAACATTTTCAGCTTTGTCGCTACCTTTCTTGCGACCATATTTTGTCGCTTTTTCGAGACGCGGGAAATTTAAAAATGGGGTTACGTGATCAGACGAGCGACCATGAGGTTACGCCTTTAACTTTGCCAAAACGACGAAGTCTAAAGAACTTTATTAAGACAGAAAACTTATATTTGAACCGCTATAATTATTATGTTCATATAAGACAAAATATTACAAAATATTCGGAACGCTTGTCTGTAAAAATCAGGATAAGTGTAGATCCTACTCCAGAAGCATTTACGACGAAAGTCGATGTATTCCGAAATCGGAAAGGAAAAATTTGGGCATTCTCAGAAACCCCGTCGAAAAATTTTATTTTCTTATAAAAAAATCTGTATTGTTATGAATTCTGTTTTAAATGGCAACACAAACATGTGGATTTCAGTAAACAAAAATCAATACTTTTCGTGGCCGTTTGACAGTTGCTCAGCAAATGCTCTCCGATCGTTTCGTAGGTTATTTGAATAGAGTCATTTAAAATGAGTTCAATATCAAATTATCATGTTGTTCCTTGGTATAACAGTGACGAGTGGCATTATACGTATAGAAATCTTCTCAGTCGCGACCTGGCTAGAAAAGAAGAAGCATTGAAAATGTTATATGTATGGAAAGCAAGATGCCCGGCTCTGCCTTCCGGCATAGAATCTACTCTTGGCTTGCTACAAGTACACATAGAAGATATGAAAAGTAACAATACGGATAGTGGACATCAAAGTACCAATGATGAAATGCTGCGTTTGGCATATTCAACTGCTATCATGCGTTTCGTTAATCATATGTTAGACTGTGAAACAGAGAAGGGAACAAGTCTTTACAGGGCAGCGAAAATGTTAGGAGTACCTGACTGGATTGTAGACCTAAGACATGAAACAGCTCACAGCAGTTCCCTCCCTCCCACTATACTACTTAAGGAGGCATGTTCCCTAGCCTTGAATTGGTTATGGGAAAACTACTGGGATAAGCACAAACCATTCATAAAAGATTTCATTAGCGGTCAGAAAGACTATGTAAATGGAGATGGTACAATAACTCATCTCATCAACTCTTGTATTTCATTGGGTATTTGTTCTCTGCCGAACCTAAAGATTAGACTATTGTCACAAATACCAGATGCTGGAATGAGAGAATCGCTAACAAAAGATTTAACTGAACTATTTGCAGACATTGGAAACTTTACTGAATGGAATGGTGTACCTATTGTAAAAGTAATTGATTTTATAAATGAACATAGCAAACAATTGTTAAGAGTAAAAAATGTGTCGACAGTTATTAATGAAGCTTTGCTTGGAGAGGACTCACTATTTCTCTCACGAGAACTCCTATATTTCTTTAGTGCCACTGATTTTAAATACAAGGATAAACTAAATGGCAGCTATGTGAAATGCTTTGAGATACTGCTTGATTTCCTGCACACAAATGATCTCCTATTGGACTTCTTATTGGCACTTATAAAAGTGACACAATCACCGCTCAGTGGTTACTTTAAGGCTCGTCTGGCTGCATTGTGGTGCTCTGAAATATTAGCAGCACTGCAAAACTGCCATCTGTTTGTTACTAAATCCAAAAGGTTAGTATTACTTTTACACTTAATGTTTACATTTGTTGTGTAACTCTTCAACGCTGTAATAATGCCAGCATATATTGATGACTGTACATTAAAACTGAGTGCAACTGCTGAGCAGAAAAGCAGAAAAAAATCATGAACAATAAATTACAATCATATATTCCAATCATTATAATTTGTTACCTTTTCTTCACTTTTTGTTAATAGTGTCTAAGATTAGTTACTTCTAAGTATATATAAATAAAACCATCTTTTATTTTTCAGAATGAGAGCAGAGTTAAATACTTCTAAGGTTAATTTAAAAGCCCAGTTTATTACATGGTTCCCAGACAGAAATCAAACTGGATTAACACTGCACCTTCTAAAAGCTCCACCTCCTGAATTGCAGGATGTTGGTTTTATACAACCTATCATTGCAGAATATAATCAATATCTGACTTACTTCATTAAAGATCTTCTGGATTTACTTGAACCAGGTTTAACCCCCGATGTTGCAAATAGAATCTGTGCACTTACAAACCTGATCTCAATGCCTGATAAGTATCCAATATCAACAACCGCAAACATTTACACAGCAGATGATATTCGAGTTTCATGTGATGACGTGGTGGTTGTCGAAAATGTTGCAAATATGGAGGATGAGAAAAGAGATGCGAAAAAATTTAAAAACAAAGTTTGGAAGTTGGCCTCCCGGGAATATCAGTGGAATTCAATTCCCATTGGTCAAGTACCTACTAAAGCAATTGCAAACCAGCCTGACTAAATTATAATTATAATATTTTTTTTGTATTTATCTTAAGTGAATGTGTGAAGTGTAATGATAAAAATAAACAACATACTGTTCATTATTCTTTTTTTTTATTTTCATATTTTGTATACAGTATAATGTTTTGGTTACATTTCATTTATATTGACACATTATAGGATCCCTAAAAATAGTTGAACAATATACATGTTTATATGATACAAGATTCATTATTGATTAACATGTAGGACAAAGTTAACAGTCAAATGACATACAGGTATATAAAACGACCATGTGTAAACAGTTTAGTATTGGTCCTTATTAGCAAATAGTTAAAGATTGAATAAACATATGCCAGTTGTCTGATTCTCGGTAAAATATCCAACCTAATATCTTATGATTTATAACATCAGTTCCATTTACATGGTACAATAAAATTGGGACTGTTACAGACAGTTAACAACAGAAACATAAGGTATAATGTTGTTTAGATAACATTTATTTAATGATAATTTATAATCAACGTGAAACGACAACCTACCATAAAATTTTAACAATCCAATGATCTAATGCACCAATAGAAAATTTAAAATAGAAATAAAACATCAATTGATAGGCACTTTCACAAACAAACAGTGGCAAAGACTATAGCAGTTCTTAATATTAAAATAGTACCTTGCTAGTTGTTTATAGTAACTAATAAATTATTTACATAATCCTTACGCGGGACTGGCGAATATCTACATACACTTCTAAAGTGTCAATAAAATCCTAGTCGTAGCCACATTGCACATTCATTACCATTTATTTCTTGTAAAATAACTTACTTTAAATTATGATTATGAGTATGTTTGCTGATGGGGAGCTCAGAACGCTGACAGACAATACAATATCGAGAACTAACACCACATCTATATTCATATTTCCTCAAAACGTAAATGTACGTGGCTAATATAAATTTGACGCTACGCTTCTATACACAAATACTAATTTAAACCAACAACAATAAGAGTTAGACTTTCAGACAGGTTCAGGCTAGTTGAGGACTTCCTAAAGTAAACTAGTCGAAGGCACGGAAATACACTAGTAACTGCGACACAACCTCAATAAAAGAGAATCAACACAGTTTCCATACATAGAAATATAATTTGTTCGGCACCTCGATGAGACATGCACTTCTGGGTGTTCTATATCATCAACAAATGCAAGATAATCTAATAGTTTCCCTTAGTTACAAGTGTAAATTTCTCAAAAGGTACTCGCACCACTCCAAATTAACTTTGTGAGATTCAAATAAATTTTGTTGTTATAAAAATGTTACAAATAAAAGTGTAAGCTTATCAGAATAGGTATTTTATGTTAATACAGTCCATCATAAATATTGAGCTATAAAATATGTCCAAAGACGTTAGTAAATAAGAGGCTTACAAACAATACAAGTTGTCACAGAGTAATTCGTTGTTTGTATAGTAAATTGTTACGAACTAATTATTAAAAAGCGGGTAAAATATTTGTGACTTAACAATAAATTCAATAGCTTATTTTAAGACAGTCTTTTAGAATATGAAAGCAAATAAAGATAGAGGCAAGGTACGTGGTGTTACTTTTTGGATCAAATTTAACCATAGCAGTGTTGTAGGAACTTATGCGGGTTGTTAAAAAGCACCGCACAAGTTCAAATATTGACACGTACGTAATAAAATAGACATTGCATGTCTCTTACATAAAATAACAATAAGTACACAGGCAATAATATTCAATGTGAACATATTATGTTAAAATTAAATTTAGAAACTTAACATCAGATTTCTAAGTTTAGAATGGATCACAAAACATTCATTTCATATAATTACATACATATTTAAACAAAAGAAATATAAGAATCGTCTTTTTTTAAATAAGAACCTATACTTAATTTTGGGTTCTATATTTGATACCTTGTTAGTTTGGAATCGAACAAGCTAATTATCTAGGATCACAAAACACTCAATTGATTTGCGAACGAATCTCAATTAAGCGATGTCTTTGGATTGGCATGTAAAAGCGATAAGATTCAATTCAATTTAGAATAATATAAGTTTGTAAATAAAATACACGTTCGCCACATACAGATTCGGAAATGTTTCTAATTTTGATAGTTTCTGTTTGACGAAAAACCATACTAAAGAAGTTGAAATTCAAGAGATTTACATAACTTCTCAACGAAGGTGTTACAATCATGGTTCAGAAAAATACTAAACATATGCCCGCAACGATACGTGACAAACGTACTTAAGTCCAAAAATAAAACATAATGGAATGAATCATTTTATAAAAGTTAGAGCCTGCATGTTTAACCTACAACTAATCCGAAACGTTAAAATACAGTCGCATGTCATATACATGTCCAACGAAATAGCCACTATTGACAGAAGAAAAATATTGCTATAATTTTTTAAATCACCAATAGGACGAGATTTACATATTTACAGGAAAAGATATCATAAAATATGCAAAGACAGATGTAAATTTTTATGTACGAAAAATACTTTTCATATACATAGATCACTTGTTAGGGCATTCGCCTGGCTATCGTGGCGGCAACACTAAATTCTTACGGAAACTCTACTCTAAGTACATTTACTGTACATCGGCAACGAGAGCATTAGTCCTAGTCACCGCAGCCTGCGCGCTTCTCTACCGCTAGCATGCAGTACACAGTAACACGAACAATATTCACATCGACATCTATAAGGACTTGCAAAAACTAAACAAATACTTTGCTGTCCTTTTCTTGAAACTAGAGTTGACTGACATTCAAAATTGTTGTTAAAGACCAATCGATAGAAGGAACACACAGAGGAACATTTCTAACTACATTTCACTTTACGACATCAGGAATGTAAAATGTCCGAGAATGCGAAACTTATCCAGTGACGCATTAGACGTTTTATATGATGGTAAAACGTGGGGGTTTCACAGGTGTTGGTGTAGAGCCCCTTTTCGGTGTTTGTAAGCCAGCAGTGGTGTGGTGTTGAGCTACACCATGATGGGGTCGTCGGAGGACAGCTGTCGGTGCAGCAGCCGCTGCGAGCGCAGGGAGCTGGCGCCCGTACTGAGGTCGTCCGTGCTGCCGAGCTCGCCGTCGTGGTCTGTCGTCGACAACAGGTCGTCGTCCGACGTCGCTCTGCACCAATAACAATAAATTGATGACACAAGCCAATAAGAGACAGATTAAGAACGATATTGTGTTTTCTGAGTTAGCAATTGACCAAAGCTCCGTCGACGGATAGAATATAAATAATAGTAATAGTGACCTGATGAGCGTGGGCAGGTTGGAGGTGAGGATGGCCTTCTCCTTCTGTATCTCGTGGATGTGTCCCACCAGGATCTGCTCCTCTGGCCGCGGCGCGTGGCTGTGCGAGCGCAGCGTGGACAGGCGGCTGGTGGCCGTGTGGCACGCCGTGTCCAGCGTCGCGATGTCCTGCAGCATGCCGCGCACCTGCACAGACACAGCATTTAATGTTAAACATTCAATAAACATTAGCTAAGGAAAAACCAGTAGCCGTCAACTTTAACTATATATACGTTCACCAGTAGGATAGTTGTCCTTTACATACAAATATTGATTGTTATGAGTGGAGATAGAAGCGATATTAAAACACCCTCGATGAGGCACTATTTGGTTTGTAAATTTTGTTCATTGGAAAAACTTGTAAAAACTATGTGCACAAAAGATATATGGTATGTAAGTTAATTGATTTTCGAGATTTGTAAGAGTAAAGTGTGTAGTATCCTTACGGTGCGCATCTTGTCGACGAGTATGGCCTCGAGACAGGCGGTCTGGCGCGCGATGTCGTGCAGCGAGGCCTGCGCGGGCTGCACCTTGTGCGTGCGCAGGATGCACGGCGCGAACACTATCGCCAGCGCGTTCGGGCCCATCCTGATACACAACACTCGCCATACACTAACTGTATTACACTAACTACGTAACAATTATTAAATTAGCCGTTTTAGAAAACTGAGTCGTACAATGCGGTTTTTATTGACTAACTTCAGTGCAATCAAATTAAAACACAGTACTCGTGCTAACCAGTGAGATAGTTTTGTTGTTGTTTATTTGTAGCTAATTAATCATATTTTTTTTACGAATAAGTTGCATTTAAGTATTAAAAGCGTAATTGACTGTTAAAGAACATCCAAAAATTGTACCTGTTGTGATTTTCTCCGAGCGCCACCCTCGCCAAGTGGAATATTAACCTCTCAACGAGATCGAAATTTGGTTTTGGCAGTTTCCTCAGGATTGTAAATATTGTTGAAACTCTTTCCTAGAATTAAGAAAGTCATTGATTTAAAAAATTCAGATAATTGCATTTGTTGATTTATATATGCGAAGAACACACGGTTGCAATTCCTAACCCACAGTGCGCAACGTGTCACGGATTCGATCCACGCGTAGGACAAGCACTTGTAAGCTGTAATGATACATGAATTCTTGTTCTGAATGAAAGTATCTTGTGCAAGTGACCGCGAGACAAGGACTAAATTCCTTGATGGCAGTTCCTTAGCAGTTTTTCTAAACAGCGAGGCGATTTTTTTTTTAATTTGCATATTTGGGAAACATATATATTAAGGAAAGATATATTGAGTGAACCATCATTTTAGTGTAACTAGACACACTGTATATATGTGTGTTACCTGCGGGTCGGTGATCTGCGCGGCCCGTATGAAGTCGTCGTACAGGTCGAAGGTGAGCAGCGGCTCGGGCAGCTCGCGGAAGAACGTCTTGAGCACGGACGCGCGCACGTGGACCGCGTACAGCTCCAGCCGCTCCACGCCCTCCAGCGGGGACTCGTCCAGCAGGCGGCGCAGCTCGCGGACCTGCAGACATTGTACTTTTGATTAAAAGTGCAGCAATAACAGACGCATGCAGCTCAGGAACCGCTGCATTCAGAGAGTCACCGCGCAAACATTTTTCAGCTCACTTTTTAGTTTAACGGGCCAAAAGTGCCGCGTGGTGCTGTCGCGATCTTGTTTCGACGCACTTCTTTAAAGTTAGATCCAGTGACAATGTTCGGGAAACATTAACTTGAGCAAAAACTAAGTAAGTAAGAATATTTGCTGGTTTTATTGTATAAGTATCTATAACCTGCCATGACCGAATAAATAAATTGTAATTCAGGAAATTTGTCATAATTAACTTCGAGAGACTAAAACTCATTTCATGATATAAAATTGCTGTGATTTTACCTTCGAACTTAGCCCGCTTTTTCTGTACAAGCCTTCTGTATAGAGACCTGTCATTTCTATAGTGGTGATCAGCCTATCCACGACTATTGGAATGTTAGTATCGCCAGTTGGCAAATCCCCTAAAGGAACTCCAAACACCTGCAAATAATTAAAAAAATAAGTAAGTAACACGTAGCTTGCTAATAATTGCACTGAAATATCGTCCTATTCACTATCTCGGCACTTTTAGATATTAACATTAAATACATTAATTAAGTTGTTTGTCCTGATATGAAAAAAATATTTGAGCTTTTGTCTTCGTAAAAAAACTACAAGCTTAAAATCATCATCATTCCCCTGCCCTTATGCCAATTATTTTATTTGGGATCTGCGCCGATCCCTGTTCATGTCTTCTTCTTCCATACTTTTCTATCGGATGTCATCTCACTGGAAAGGGTCCCAAATTAATTGTCATATTTTCATACCTTTCCTCGCGTGACGACACCCATTTGTTCTCGGCCACCCGCATCTACTGCTCCTACTATCGCTGCTGAAGGCGTCACGTTTTCTTTTCGACATAGTGTCGACACCTTAATAAAAGAAAAAACGAACATAATCATTAACTTTGCAAATAATAAATTAGATTTCACTTCTAGAGTTTCTAGACTGTAAAATATTTGTGCCCTGGAAAGAGAACGTCATTTTACGTAACATTTATTGTTACAATAGGTATTCAATATTCTATTCCACTCAAAAAACAATGTATCAAAATAGAAAAGACACATTGAGGTTATCAAAGATTTTTGTCACTGAGCACATATCCGACAAATAAGTCTTTCGTTTCGTCACTGGTGAACCTACGTCGCCTTTCGAAGACTTAGAGCGAAAAATAACAGTCACAATTAATATAAACTTTACCTTGGTATAGCACTTTTTATGTGACGCCAGTCTACACGTCTGGCAAATGAGGGACCGTTCGATGGGCCACATGAAGAAAGTCTTGCAGATCTCGCACTCCGTAGGGATGTTGATCATCGATAGAATGAACGTGTGGCCTTTGTATTGTATGGGATCGTCCACCTGAAAATTAAATAATTTATGTTTATATGGTACTTTTAAGTTATTTCAAAGGTATTAAATGACTTTATTCTACAGTAGAGAAAAAGCTCTCTTCATAAAGAGAAAAATCAAATTTTGAATATGTAATTCATCACATAATCCTGAAAAGTTTTCTTACCTTTCTCTTTTTATCCTTTTTTCTTTTCGTCCTTGCCTTGTCGGTCTCATGCTGACTCATGAACTCGTCCATGAACCCCCTGAAGGCGTTTACCCCCATGGTTATCGACAACGTAGACCCCTCCCTCGCACAGACTGTTTCCATGACGTGCAGGAAGTTCCCGATCAGATCCTTATACTTGAGTGCGGACCCCCGCGTCTCTACGATACTGTATGTCGCGACTAAGTTGTCTTTGAATTCTAATAATGCGTGTTTGAATACCCTGTCAACCTGTAAGGAATTATATAAATTTTAGCATTGTTTCTAAAAGGGGTTTTGCACAGTTAAATTCGATATCCAATTGCAATGCGTTTTAATGTGTTGCAATACAAATCATTGTTAAGGAAAAAACCTTCCGGCAGACATGCCGACATTCTGGCATTCGGCAACTCGATCAAGTTAAGCGCAACAAAAACAACAAAATACAGATATGTAAGGGTGGAAATAAAGCTAAAAGCGGTTAATACTGACCTCAGACTGTTTCTTCTTCTCATTAGGTTCCATTTCGTATATTTTCTCTGTGATGAAGTTCTGCATGGCTTGCAACTCGGTGGCGTCTGATATGATCTTATCCGTTCTGTCCATAAATTCTGACGTCCCTGTTAGATTGAAGTTTGAACTGACTGAACTTTTGGAGTTATCTAATAGGTTATAGTTGGAGTTTGAGATGATTCTCTTTCTGTTCTTGTGGCGGCCTCTGCTGGCGACAGTGACGGGTGAGGAGCAGGGCATGGTGATCACGCCCTTGTTCTGGATGCATTTCGTGTGGTAAAGTTGTTTGCAGTCGATACACCGCTGGCCTTGAGTGATGAACGCGTCGATCGCTTGATGGCAGTACACACATTTGTCACCTTTGGCGAAACGACTGCCTTTTCGAAACCTAGAACAAAGTATTTATTTTTGTTTTATTGGAGGTTGTTTTATTCTGTATGTGTCTGGAAACCAGTGTATAACTAGATGATAAAGAAGAGATGGGAAACTCTTTGTATGGTCTGATCGTTGCTTATGAGTGAAACAAAATTGTTTCATTATTTTTTATGGGATTAATATTATACCCCGGTTTCCAAGAAATGTATTGGTATAAGGAGTAGTATTGCTGCAGTTACCGGTGGCCAGCGATGCGGAACAGTCCGTTCCCGGTCTGTCCGATGAAGTCCGTGGAGCGCGGGTCGAGCGGGCGCGTGTCGCCGGGCGCGGGGTCGGAGTTGCGGCGCCGCAGCGCGCCCGCCAGCGCCGCGCCCGCCGCCGCCGCGGGGGGCTCCGCGCCCGCCGCCGGGACCAGCCCGTCTATCTGCTGGGACGCCACCCTGCCAACAACTCGACTTGTTAACCACCTAATTATTACACGACAGCATAACTACTTAAAATTTTGAAAAAAAAAAAACTTTAAACGATTAAGTATTACTCAACCTTATAAAACATCCGGTTTATGTCGTAACACTAACAGCGTACAGATCATCCAATTTTGTTTTGATGAAGTAATTTATGCGTACTTAAAAACTGCGCGATAAGTACAAAGGTTTCTTTAAAATTTGTTTCGGCCACTTGACATTTAACTAGCACCTTTATACAGTTTTAACTGTAAATTCTATAAGTAGTCTTTCCTAAAAAATGCTTTTAAACTAGTCATGTATGAAATAAAATAATAATAGTGTACCTTTTAATATCATGGTCGGTGCAGTGCAGCGAGAGCGAGGCGTCCACGATGAGGTCCGGCGGCGGGCCGCGCGGCGAGCGGCGCGGGGAGCGACGCGCGGCCCGGGCTGGCGGGGCGGGCGCGCTACTCTCCGCGCTCACCACGTCAACCACACCTGCTGGGGACAGGTATACACTGTTATATACAATTCTTACAGTTTTAATCTAGGATAAAAGTGGCTAGAACAAAATACTAATTTTTCGCTGAAAAGTTTGTTTAAAGAGATAATTTCAGAGGCACTAGAGGTCCGATTAAAAAATTCTTTCAATTATAGAAAGCCCATTTATTCAGGAAGGCTATAGTATAAATACCATCATGCTATTTTAAAAAGAATTTGAGCAATTAAGAACTCCAAGAACGAGGAGAACAAACGTAGTGTCTAAAACTATTAATACGATTTTGAATATGCCTAACTTATAATCAAGCGCAACAACTAATTTGCAATAAAGACATGATATAATAATATCACAGTGAATTAATAATAATGAAGAAAAACGCTCACTATATGTGAAAATGACGAAATGCACAAGTTCCAACACATATCCCAGAAACATGATTCCGAATTCAATCAATAACTTCACTTTAATGTAACACCAAAATATTTTATTTCCACTGGCACATACGACCGTCACTGACATTTTAACGTTTTAGAAGTCTAAACAACAATGCGTCTAATTGTTAAAACATTTCAATCTTTTTATTTATTCAAGCAAATGATGCTTAAGAGGTTTATAGAAGATAACTGCTTAATCACTACTCGGAATAATGATGTCCTAATTACATAGAAACAGAGATTGACCAATTAAAGATTGGAAACAGTGAGGATTAGCGGGGACAGTAATTTGGTGTTTTTAACAATAAGTATCCTTAACCCATAACGAATCTTTTTCACATAGATAATCGAATCTCGCGTATTTCAAATTACGCGGGATGATGGCGTAATCTAAAATCACCTATAAAACGCATTTTACATCAGTTTAGAATATAACACTGATAATTCACATTACTTAATGTGACCAAGAAGTTATCAATCTTATATTTGATACGTATGATCCTATATTTGTGACTCATTAAGCGCGCTCTACACTCGCGCGCGATTCTTGCTGTGAATTCACGCCGAGATTCACGTTGTTCCCCACAACGAACGCGGAACGGCGCGAAGCGTGCGCGCGAATCCATCTACACACGCGTTTCGCGGCTTACGCGGCCTTTCGCGCTCCGAGTGTAGAGCGCGCTTTACTCTACGGTTGCTACCGTCTCCGACTATGTCGATCAATAGTGCAATAGTTAAGAGTAGAGTTTAGTTGATCTGTCATTACCTGCATCGGTGGCGGGTACTACGGACGCCCTCGGGTCCCGTCGCACTGGCGGCAGTGAGTGTAGCGCTCGTGATTCCAGCGTAGCACTCGACACGCTGCGCTGGTATACTGCCGCTGAACCGCGTCTGCCGGACACAAACCATCAAAATTCTAAGTAGAGATTAAGTGCATTTTTTGAACGTTAATGATATAGCATACGTATCGCCCAACTTTCACTGTACCATTGTTTCACAACGCACGTTGATGTTTGGTCAGCAATAAGTGTAGTGACATGCTTATTTACCTGATATTCGTTTTACAGGTCTCCGTGTTTTCCGAAGGGCTCCAATTACCGATTTGTCTGAGGTACTCCTCACTGCTACTCGTCATGGATTCCAGTAACTCCGCCAATTCTTTCTCGCGCTTTTCTCTTTTCTATCGAACAAATGAAATATGATTTAAACATACTGAGAACAGCTATTTAAACTTATTGGTCTAACTACTGGATTTTACTCGGTATATTATAAGATGAACTCCCAAAACAATCCCAAATATATCTCTATTTTTGGTAATTCTATCAACTGGAATTATTGTAAGGCTCACATTTTCTGCTTTCTAAATGATATGATCATTTTTTTTGGGAAAGTCAAGCTTTATTCGCCTTTACGTTAACTTAAGCTACCTATGAACTAAGAAAAAATAATAATATAGTACCTTAGTCATAGCTTCCTTCTCCGTCATGAGATAGTTCTGGTCGAGCCGCAGCCACAGCATCTCGTTGGCGAGGTCTTCGGGTGTGATCTTGTTGGGTATCGTGACCACCGACTGCGGGTACTTTATAGAGTTCACACTCCAGTTCCGCTCATCCTCTGGTGAAGACTCGCCGGCTTCTTTGTGTATTACGCTGTGAAATTATATAAATGTTTAGAACAACATGTACAACAGACATTTAACCTATCCTAAAATATGCACGATATATTTACTTGTTGGTATATAATACCAAAAACATATAGGTCCTAAATAAATGGTTTAGAGTCCTTTCTGAAGTATCTTTGTGGGAATAGCTATTTGATCGCAGTTCAATTTCGCGCCTATATTCAACTTGAGTGAATACATCACATCCGTTATATATAATAGAATATAAAAACTAGTTTACGAAGTCGCCTCTTTCATGAGTCCTCGTTCCCAAAATTATATGTTGATATTTTAGGGTTGGAAAAATTATGACAGAAAATAACACCTGTTTAAGGCAAATAAAGACCAAAAGTGATGAAGATGGATTGTGTGGTGTGTAAAGTATTTCCTTCAACCAAGTGCCCATATTTATACATGCATTCATGTGAGCATATTTACAAGCATATTTCGATCAAAAAACGATTCAAAGTCAGGAAGACGATACTAGAGTCAAAACTAAATAATTCTATAATTGAATATAACTTGTGTTTAGGAAACAAAACAAAATCCAAAGAGTATTTATTGCATACCTCGTGCCAATTTCCTTCGACACATCCGCTTTCATAACTCTCTTCTTGACTTTCTGTACATTCGTATTTACAATATTCTCTGTGACTATTTCGCGTTTTTTCTCGACCCTAAAACAAAGATATTGTTCTTAATTCTTTAGATTTATTCCGTATTAGGTATGAAATGGGGTTGAGCAAACCAGCTTCATTGTATTATCTTGCATGCGTAATTATTATTGATCATGATCATGCTAAATAAAAAAGGTAAAATGTTCCAAAATGAGCTCATGAAGTTTAAATATTCTATGAGTACCCTTCTTTTGTTCCACGTTTTGTTTTCATTAATATACACTACAGGCATTTGAATATATTTACAATGTATGTTAACCCCATACCTTGGTATCGGCAATGACTGCGTCGCTCTCAGTTGTCTCGAGTTCTCTTGATCCATTCGCAAGATATACCTAAAATGTTTATGTTTTGTGTAAATGAGGTTAGAGGTACTTATCTGCTTGCTTTGCAGTGTGATATGAGATGACACCAAGTTTTAACACGCTGTATTTATGATGTATGCCTGTGTAAGTTTAAATGAGTATGTCCCATGTTGAAGTTGATTATATAAGACCCTTGCAAACTATCAACTATGAAATAAGAGTGTTTTGTATTGCAACCGGGAAGTGGTATGTACATCAATATGTTCTGTTGCAAGTCGTTCTAATGGTAGCGTGTTTGTGAAAACCCTTTATCTACACTTACCCATATACAGTGGGCTAAGTATTGCTCTATCAACAATAGAAGCTGGGATATTTTCTATTCATCTACTATAAATATATCCACTACAAAGTGCTTTTGCTGGTAATTACGGTTTCCTTTGGTCGTCAAGCGTGTTATCTACGCCTATAACCTTTCTATTTGCAGAGGCTACAGACTAAAGTTCTCAATAATCCATCCATCTGAGCCCGTCGCTTGAAATGGGCTGTGACAATAGTCTATTCTATACAAGTTATGTGTGAACCACACTTGTTGAAACGAGACAGTGCTTTACACGAAGTACAGTGGCGTTTCTTTTCATAAATACAATATCATGTGATGGGAGGCCACAAGTGGATTGGTTATTGAAATGGAAATTTAAACGCGTACTATCAAAGCAGAGCTTTACATGTAGTATACTTACAGCGGGTCTTTCTTCGCGGAAATCGTCAGGAGAGGGGACAAATTGTTGTCGGCGGGTAGCGCGGCTCGACCGTCATGCTGTCAACACAAACACCAACCACAACGTTGTACGCGCGTGTGTGTCACAACACTTTTACAGACGCAATTAGTGACAGAAATCGCTCAAGTTAGGGTAAGACACAGTCTCACTTTATGCTGAGAATTTATTACATTTCGACAAATATTTTGTTATTATTTTTAATCTTTCAAAGGCGATATTTAGACAAGGGAAAGTGAGACTGAGTCTAACAGTTAATACATCGAATTGGACAAGGGTGCACACTGAAATCACTCATGAAAAATCACAATAACGGGCATATGTATAGTACGGTTCAAACTTAATGGTGGCTGTTTTTTGTCAATAGTTCAAACAAGGCAATAATTTTCAAAGCCAAAGTTCAAATGCCTAGATAAATTTGACGTATTTATTCTTCAACGTTTGTTCACTTAGTTTAATATTAACGAAAACTAAAGATGCCAATTAGCTATTAATACAACAATTTTCAACCTTGGAACAAATATTTGTCTACAAGCGGGCATTGCACGGTAGCCAATCTTGGATTCGTGGGATAAATATCAGCCTTCCATCGGTATATGTATGTTAGACAGCCGCCATTAAGTGTGCAGCATAGCATATGTGGCGACGCGCGGCATACCTCGCTGAGGGCGGGCAGCGAGCGCGCGAGGGCCCGGCGCAGCAGCAGCCCCCGGGCGGCGGCCTGCAGCAGCGTGACGGCGCGGCGCAGGCGCAGGTACCCGCGCCGCGCGCGCCGCCCGCGGTACCACGCCTGCAGCCGCACCGCGGCCAGCTGCCGCGCCGACATCCACTGTCTGCGGACAAATAGCTCTACATGTTCAGATGCTAATTCTTAATTGAGGTCTATTAATATGTTTATCTGTATATGGTTTGCTAAATGATATATCAAAAGGAACTTGTCCCATGAACATGTTTACATAAAATTTAGCTAGGTAATATTATTATTGAATCGATTAAATATATGCGATCATACTAATTTAACACATTCGCTCCCAGCACCTGGTTCCGAATCGAACAAAAAATTTTGTTTGGATCTAGACTCATCAATAAATGTCATGTTTTGGCATGCACTCGGTAAGCGGGTGCAAGCGTGTCGTGCAGCGTGTCGGATTGTCACACCTAATGTCTTAAAACAGTGGAATTGTAAAAAAATTGGAGAATTCTGAAACATACCTGCAAAAGTACTGTATAACAACAGACGCTCGCCGTAAAGCCAAGAATCTTCTCCTCTCGAGCACAGCTCGGAACCATCTCTGTATCGTGATGATCGAAGCCATGATCTGCTGGTGCAGTCGGTATTCCAACTTCGTCTGTTCACTCTCGCGCATGAAGATTTTTGTAGCACCTGATTTGTTTTGTCAATGTTGAGTATGTGATGTCAAGGATCATGTCAAGGAAGGATTGATGTATAAGTAAAGCATTGCAAATTGTATATTGAGATATGTTCAAAGTAAGCCTGTTTGACATGTAGGTTTTGGCAACATTATCATTGTTAATTAATCCCACGTACTTAAATAAGGTAATTAAATTGTTGCAATTTACAGCAACCTTTTTTTATGCAGCCAAGTGTCTTCATTTTTACTGCTTAGGAAAAAAGGTATAAAAGGAATAATTTTTAATTAAAACTCGTTTACAAAAGACACTTTGCTGGGTAAAAGCCTTTTCCCTTAGAGAAAAGGATTGGGGACAGATATTTTTGCTTTAATTTCATAAATCGTAATTAGAAACATTATCTGACCTAATTGATAATTATCCCTGTCGAGATTGAGCGTGGCCAGGAAGTGCCTGACATCAGTCTGCGAGCTGAGCAGTCCCTTGGGCAGCAGTATCCTGTAGAGCTGGATGAACTCCTCGTAGGTGAGGCGCACGTTGTACCCTGCCTGGCGGATGCGGACTGTCTCCAGCATGCCCGTGTAGCGCAGCTGGCGCTGGACCGTCTCGTCGTCGAACACGTGAGGGACCTTCTCGCCATTCGATTTTATACATCTGTTGGGATCATATCGATTGATCATTTTATATGTCATTTGAGAATTCGTAACTGTGAATGTGACTCTTAGTTAACTCTGAGCTTCACCAGGAAAAAAAATTGATAGTCGGTTTTAGAAGTCAATACGGCGCCCAAGGAAATGAAAACTAAAACTCTTAAATATTTTCGAGGCTCATTTGATTGCTCATTGAATCTTTTTATGCTAAAAACCCACGTTCAAAAATATTTGTGATTTATTTTTGTCGGCTTACCTTATAAAGAATGGGTTGGCTTGATTCAAGGTATCCATGAGAGCAGACAACGAATGTTGGAACTGAGCGGCGACAGTCTGCGGTTGTTTCCGCTTGCCCGCCGGCGCAGCTGTCCGACCGGCCAATGTTTTAACACTCTGTAGATTCTTAAGACCTTTTTTTGCACGTTCTCGGGGCCTAAACGACTTGTTTTTCCTGTTGAAACAAATCAAATACGTGTGAAGAGCCCGATTATCTGAATACAAGACTCTAAGAGATCGCAATGTGGAATTAAATGAGAAAATTATTTAATAAAATCCACAGTATCATGAGATCTCTTAAAGGAGCAACACCAACCACCTAAGTAAAGATTGCTTGGTGAAATTGTGCGGTTTATGTACATACATGCTGGTAAACTGTGTTTTCCCTACAAAACATTTTACAATTGAGCAATTTCAATCAAACAAGCAGAACAATGTAGAACATTTTAAATTTTTGCGATAAAAAACAAGCTGAAATTATCATAATAGGAAACTGATGTTTTGCAATGGCAAAGAAACAGCTTGATCTTTCACAAAACTTGACAAAACCTGTTAACTACTTCTAACCCATACAAGGAAGCAAATAAACTACAATTACAGCATCTATGTATCAAGAGTTTCTATAAACAGATACCATGTGTACAGTGATTGTTGCGATAGAAGATGTAATTATGTGCGTGTGACTGAAAAGAGCCGATATATAATACAAGATATATACATAATATTGCTATACATAAACAAACGTCACAGAGAATGCGATAGAAATGCACGAAAACTTAAGACCCATAGCCACCACCGTGAAAAGGAGAAAAGTGAAGAGAGACCCCAACCGAAACACGCAAATTCATCAAACAAAATTAAAGTTATAATGAGTACAAATAAATTATATTTTTAACACAAATACTATTGGGGTCTTGAACCAAAGGTATGCGAGTTATGATAACGACTTTCACATAAAGCGATTTGAAAACGAGTAATTATCAAGATCGATGTGATAAGAATTTGCACTCATTGGCGGCACTTTGTTTGAGGAAGCTGTGAGTGCGAGTGTCCGAGCGGGTGGGCGAGGCTGACGTACATGACGATGAGGCTGGCCCGCTGCATGACGTCGGTGTCGTCGAACGTGCGCTCGTCTCGCTCTCGCTCGACCCTTCGCGTGCGCGTCTCGGCGATTCTGTAATTTTTTGTCCCTTTCCCACCCACGCGCGCAGCGCTTTGCGTCTCATTCCTCGGTTTAGGATCGGCGTTCGCTCGCGTCGTGGTCGTCTCGCGAGCTTTACTCGTCGCTCTGTTTGGCGTTCTTTTCGTTGTTTTGATGACGGGTGAGAAAGGAATTGAGGATAATAAAATTAATGTAACAAAAATAAGTCAGTAAACCAAAACAAATGCTTCTGTGAGATGCATGCAAACCTGCTCAGGGTGACCGCGAAGTGAGTATGAATAAATTCCTATTAGAGATCTAACAGATGAGAACTAATTGCTTTTTGACTAATAGCGAGTCCACAAAAGACACGTAGGAAGAATGCGGCTAGGTGGTGTACTGGTGTACTGCAACAGGCCTAGCCACAGTCTTGCTAGGGACAAGTATAAACGCAACAAAGGGTGTGTTATAAGTAGACTAAACATGGATGTCCATGCGTTAGGTGCACATAGAACATATAACAAGCATGCCGTAAATTCGGTGACTTACGCAATGCGGTTGATTGCAAGATTGATTGACGATACTGTCACCAGTTGGCTGAGCAACAAGACACATTTCATTACGTCACATAACGTTGCTTGCAAAGCTATATTGTAATACATATTTCATACATAATAATATAGGGTAAATCATATTAAGATCGTGTTCAAACCGCAAGTGCTCTATACAAATGTCCAAGTGCGTTCGAGCAGAAATACAAGTTACGTTTTATTTGTAGGTATAAAGTTAGCAGGAGTATTTATTGCAAAGCATTTGCGGTAAAAGCACAACCTAAAATACAAATTTCAATATTTTTTCAAACTGCCAATTTGTTTTTTTATATAAAGTTGTAATCTTCATGCTCTTCACGTTAATATGATTATAAATTTGTAGTTAGTGGATAATATATGTACTTCGTCAAGTAAGCTGTATTTTACTTAGATGCAAGTTGGACACAGTGACATTGCCATAGACTGTTTGTGCGTGGCCCTCACCTGATGAGACTGTCGTTGGGCGCGTGTATGGAGGCGCGCGGGACTCGCGAGGCGCCGTCCACTCTGTGAACACGATGTTTCCTGCCTGCCTCTAGGAAGGCAAAGTAACCTCTGCCAAAATAAAATGATTATGCTTATTTCTTCCATCTGATTTGGATGAAAATGCAGAAAATTCCAGTAGATATTTTTGGACATTTTAAGTATACAAAAGCGTCTGCTGAAAAATTTGTTGGTCATTTTACCAGGCTTTAATTAGCTACATTTGTCTGTTTATAACCGGCTCTTTTGGGCTTGATTTTAACCCACTTGTCAGATTTCATTAGGGCCAACATTTTCATAATTTCTAAAACCTTCCTTAAAAAAAACAGGTATTACCTAAAGAAGGCCCGCACTATCGCCCAGCGGAACACAGCTACGGGGTCCACACCGACTAGCTCCCTTACGAACGCTAGCGACGAGTTCTTCAGCACACTCACTATGTCTTGCCGCATAAGGTCGAGATTCTTTTCTCGCATTGCTGTTACCTGCAAACAAAGTCATCCATCGGTATATTATGTCCTTTGCTTACCTTTCATAATGGTCGCACTTAAGCGAATCGAAGGTCGTGCACAAAGGGTATAAACGGATATATTTCATTAATACTTTTCTATCGGAGGCAGCAAATTTTAAAAGCAAAAATTATTCTTACCGGCTTACGAAAACATCCCTATCCTTTTTAAACACAACTTTATACAAATTATGATGAGAACACTAACTTCTTGCATGCATAAATGTAATAAGTTACTATCACTGCTAAACTAATTATAACTTTCGATATGAGACATGTTGTTACGTATCCATTTATTTACCTGATATTTAACTCTTCCAGCATAATGTCTCACAACAAAGGCAGGCTCTCTTCGCTGTGGTTTCTCGTAGAACGGATTATTTTCATGCACTGAGTTAAACTTTTGTAACAGAGTTTCGTTTGTTGCCCATGGGAAACTGAAATAGAAAACAAAAGTTATAATTTAAATTGTAGTTGAGATGATCAGACTAGAACACAGCCTTACGTGAAGACATAATTGATTACCGACAGTTAGGGTGTTACCACATCCCTAGAAAATGTATTGACTGATCCCGACCACCGGACGTTGGACAGTCAATGTGTCTGGTAGAAGCTAATATTTTCACTATTAATATTACTATCGATCGACCATGGATAGATTAGAGTGGTAGCACCCTTTACAGAAAAAAAAATGTAATCATAAGCAATGATCTTAACTCACTTGCACTGATCATCTAACAAGCACAGCAGTCCATTGACCTTCCCTTCGATGAGCTGCAGACAACCAGTATTGTCCGAGAAGCCGATATCGGTCCAGGGAATGCCCTCCCGCTTGTACTCCTCCTGCTCGTACTTGAACACGTGCTGGTTGAAGTAGTGCTGCAGGTGCTCGTTCGCGTAGTTGATGCACAGCTGCTCGAAGCTGTTGCTCAGACCGAAGTCCTCGAAGCCGAATATATCGAGAACGCCTGAGGATTTTTATGAATTGATTAAAGCTAATTATGATGATTAATGGCCACTCTGGGTACCACTAGTGCATACTGTCCACAACACAAGGATGGAATTTATTACTGCGGCGCTCTTTGTTACAAAAAAATAATTTTGGTATCAGAAGAGGCCTTTGCCTTGGAACATTTACAGGATGATAATCAAAACAATCATGTTTTATGTTGCTTTAAACCTCTTTCCTTCTTCCATTTCTGTCTTAGTAATATGAACTTTTTATTGTTGTTTAGAGAACACTTACCTATACTATGTCCCTGATGTTCCCTAAGCGTATCCTTTTTAGAGAGCAACGCGTGGTTGACCTGCATCACGATCCAGTCGAATAAAGCACCGTACAAGCACTTGGCCATAGCGTCGCGCGTCGCTATCGCTTCAGGCAGCCTGAAATAAACAATTATTGAATTAAGTTTTGTAATAAGTACTTTTTATTAACTATTATGTAGTTAAGACGGGTTAAACAGTATTCTGAAGAATAGCATTATTCACTTCGCTATTGCAACAATAAGCATTAGTCGCTCATAGGATTCTTTTCGAACTTCTTAGAATTCTTATGGACACCCACATCCTTGGAGGAGGAATTTAGTTGTGTCAGACTCTTTTCGACTAAACCTGAACTGCCATGCAACGACTGCCGCGCTTGATTAGTGCAATTCATCACGCATCGAAAACAGAGATTTTGATATTCTCACACATCTAATACAAGTGACTGCAAATCTAACCCAAAAAACTAGTATAATAACATCTTAAGAAGTATTTGTATACTTTAGTATTATAGATTAGAATACATTATAAACGTTTGAGCTAACAGAATATAGGTGTAAATTACAATAACCAAATAATTGCCTGACAACGGACCATTATTATAATAATATTTTGTTAATATACCTGTTTGCTTTGTTGTTCTAATCATAAAATCAGTGATTATAATCACTTGTATTGAGACTATCGGTTTATTGAAATCCATATGGTCCACCTTGACCCGCTTGTAAGTAATATGCTATAGAAGTACTGTAGATGAATATAAAAGCTTGTTTGTGGCTTAATAAAAGTAGTCTGCGACAATTGATGAATGTAGAATAGAATGGTTTTTATAGCTTGATATGACTTGAACTGATTGGACATTTCCTTTAGGTATATTGGTAAATAATTACGACAAACTAGGAGAACTAACAGAGCATTAAACTTAACCTTCCTTTCGATCTTGACTTTATTCATATTAAGAATGTAGGTACACTATTTGGGGGAAAAGTCCATGAGGATACTGATTTCAAATATTTACCTGTAATTAATAACTAGTGTTTCCCCCGAAGCTCTGGCCCGTTTCGACGTCAGGGCGGCTAACAATGTTTCCTGCTTGACCCTCAGTAGTGAAGATATAAGCGATACTACTTCGGGATTCCTGACGCCGACAGCCTCGTCGTGATGGTAAGATTTCCGCTGCGGTTGAAACTCTACATTGCCTGGAAATATTACGTTATTTATGAGCGTAAAACGTGAGTTGTATTTACAGTCTTGAATTGAGACATACACTGTTAAATAAATGCTTTCACAAAATAAATTTTAAAGAAACTATCTGCATGTGTAATTGTCTATCGCAACTCAGGGCTAAAATGATAATTGTTTAGGTTTGTAAACCACACAGGTAGAAGACAATTCAACAAGGCTTCTTCACCATTTGAATACATATAACTGCACACAGATATGTACAGAGAAAGTGTGGTACATTATATTTGAATGCAAATAACAAAATGCAAGATGCGCTATCCCAATAAGAAAGCGTGAGAAAACCACTATTACATAACATTAAATAATTTATACAGGTAGATGATTTTATTTGTCATTTTTCTATATTAACAAAGTGTTGTGCTATGTTAAAGGGCGCAAATTCAAGTTTAGGTACATGAATAACATATTCTTAGTAAAAATACACAAACTACAATTAACAAACTTCGGCAATGATATAAGCCCTCAGAAAAAATTGTTTGCTAACTATAAACCAGCTTCATAACCCTTAATCATTATGTTCTGTACATTTGTTATTATAATATTCTACAGAACGCGGCATTTCATGTAAAGTAACAGGAAAAAGCAAACATTTCCTATTATTAGCACAAGTTGACAAGTGTCAATGAATTTAAATCATATTCATAGTTTTAATTTCACAATATGTTTGAGTAGGTATGTAATTCTACATTATATGTACGATAACAAATGATAAAAAGTCATTTGCAGTTACTCTATCGGTCGATGTTAATTCGTAAGAGTGAATTGACGTAATTAGTGTAGATATATTCGAAAACAACTTACCCAAAAGTAGCACAGCCGATAGCACAGCAAACAAACGACGCTGCTTATCCATAGTAAAACCGACCATCTCCATGGATTGTTTTAACCGCGAGAACTCATATTGTTCGTCGATCCCCGGCACCTCACTACAACCTGTTCTTGATAAATAATTATATTTGTCCACACTGAGTAAATGCAACTGTTCCTTCTCCTGCTCCGATGCACCAGCCAACAGATAATAGAACACATGATAGTTCCGCTCGTTGCGACCTTGGCTACATATTCTTGATTTTTCCAAAAGATACTTTTGTACAACAGCCCCATGCACCATGCCATTTTCTTTATAATTAACTTGAATAAACTTTCCAAAACGACTTGAGTTATTGTTGTGGGCTGTTTTAGCATTTCCGAAAGCTTCTAACACTGGGCCTGCACTCAATATAGTTTGTTCCACGCCACTGCCATGCGATCCCTTTTGACTCAGCGCTGTTAAGTGATGTAGTAGAAAATTTGTACTCTCAGTCTTTCCTGATCCACTCTCTCCACTGATTACTATACATTGGTTAGTCCTCTCTCGGAGCATGCAATGATACGCGGCATCGGCGACTGCGAATATATGCGGCGGAAGACTGGATCCTATCCGTTTGTTCTGGTATAGCTTCACGTATTTCGGATTATAAATTGGATAAAATTTGAACGGGTTTAGTGCTATCAGTATGGACCCAACGTATGTGTATATGTAGCCCGCCGAGAACCTCGCCCGCAAGTTATCGAGCAACGTCTGTTCATTGAGCTCCGGCAACTGACACAAGTCGGGGTACTCGCGATCCTTCGGTTGATAAAGAAATCGCTGGAAGTAGTCCTTTATCAGCTGCGGGTCGACCGAGAAGTTCTCCATCCATGGCTCATCGGGTATTTTCTCTCGCAGATAAAATCTGTAATCAAAAACGAATCCCTTCAACTGAGATAAAAGTTTGGGTAATGGGACGGAAAACGTCTAAAAATAGATTTACTTTTGAGTCATCACGACGAAATCTAAATATTAGCGAGTCGCGGTACAGTTTTAGTGGCCATGTATGATCGAGCGGCAATGTTTCAGTTTGATTGGCAGGATGGAGACGCTGTTATCACGCCGCTGCCGCAGGAAGAGTGAGTCATGCGCCGCGCTGGGATAATATCCCCAATCACTGCTACAGCCCTTCATTATACAACTTAGTTGTTATTATTCAAACAACTCTAATTTTACTCTAACGTTTCTAGTGTAATAACGGCATTCATAGCGGAGCTTCGATAACGTTTACATTTTAATGATTTTAAATACATTACTTACATAAACATGTCCATTTACTGTACATAAATAAGGACACAGAAGTTAAAATTACTGTTATCACGTCGCGTAAAATATATTAAGATGAATCATCACAATGGAACATGGTACAAATAGTATTGCGGTGACAGGACACTTAATGAACACAACTACACGTAAAGGTACAAATACACGGCACGCAGGTGTTTAAGACAAGGTTAGACGTATCTCTTGTAACACATAATTGCAGGAATAAGATAATTATATAGAAAAACCTGATTTCATATTGTTGAACTTGCAACCGACTACTGTTTACATCGAGGAAAAATATATTCAAATAGGAAAGGTTTATTATAGCATATTTACTTTTTAATTATTTCCATTATAACTCGAATTCTGCAATCACAATTACAAATTTACCACTAAACTGACGCGACTGACGAATATGTAGCTACCTTGCAACCGACAATTGTTTACGTGGAGGATAAATTACTTACTCAAATGCGGAAGAAATGCATTACTTACATGCCATTTGTGTGATTTTTAATTCTTTAAATATTAACTTTAATGTCAAAGCAACAATTATTTAAAGCAAAACTGTGTCTGATGAATATGAAGTAAAATGCAATGTTTTCATTTTGTCACCTATAAAATTAATACTACCTACAGATTTCCGTATTATAAAAATTTGAGTGATAAAACAAGGACATGTAAAAGTATTAGTCATGTTTAATACTAATTTGTTTACGAAATATGATAAGAACAGTTTTTCTATAAAACACCTATTATCTATCCGTTTAAATTTAGGCATGTTTGAGTTAACGTAGTTACTCAACAAGTATCGGGTAATTTCCCATTTACAAAACAATTATTTATAACGGGTGCTAAAGGTTAATAAATATTGACTACCGATGTAACGAATTCAGCATTATAAGACCCCAAACGTGCTCAATAAAGTCGAGATTAATGCTAAACTGAAATTAAATGAATAATAAGCTACTCTCCTTCTGATGCAGTTTGCAAAGCTCTACAAGTCTGTTTACCTGTTGTACTGTCCAGAGCCGGTGTTGTTGGGCCACAGCAGCATGACAGCGACTGGAGACTCATTGGGGCCGAGTCTTCGTTCCTTGCACTCGCCGCTAAGCATGTCACCCACGACCTAATGTGTACACAAGTTTGTCATCATCCTTCATGTTCAAAGTTGAAAGAAATTTTAAAAATATGGTTAAGTCACCAGATATAACTAAAAACCAGGGTTTATGTAAAAGAACTCTCCATCAGACATCCTTGAAATAAATACAAAGTGGGTAAAAGATGACTAAGACTAAAACAGTTACAAACTTATAATCAATTTTACAATATTACTTAGGCAATTGTCGAAATAAATGCTATCAGTGAGTTGTATAGATAACTCTGACTACACCTAAACTATTCGCTGTTACAATTGGGTATGTCTCACTGATGGATGACCAAGCAAAGGAAGCAATCATCTAGGAGACACTGACTCATTCAGTTACAATCCAATTTGTTTTATTGTTTGTACACCATGAATCAATTTTTATGTATGAAGTTGATCTGCATTTTTAAAAGTCTGATAGCTTAGCTAACATAGCTTTTATTGTACAGCAACATTAATTAGTAAACAAATAAGAGCATCAAAAACATCATCTCTTGTATTGTAATTGTAAAGGTAAAAAAGTAAGAAGAACCATTTATAAAATATTTTATGTACAACTACAAAATTACATGTTTATTTTTTCTTTATCTTATCTAGTGAATAACATAAATAAATACAATAATGTCAAGTGTGATTACATGTTTTTTTTTCCATTCAAATTTTGTTTGGTTTAGTTTCGAATTTAGGAAAGAGGTTAATTACCCTGTTTTGTACTTAAAAGTAGTCATATAGACCAATGGATGTTGGTAGAAGATAAGTTGGCTAAAAAAGCTATTAAGTTAACATACCTCGGCCAGTTCATATGGCCCTCCGGATCCATTGGTGAGGCCGAGCTTGTCAGTGATGCAACAGACTATTTCTTCACTGCTTGTTTGTTTAGAGGCCTCTACAGAGAGTGCCTCGTACTGCGGCGACAGTGCACCCACATACACCTAAACATTTTCACAGTTACAGACAAAATTGTAGAATATGTTTGCTTGACAACAAAGATAAGCAGCAAATCCCTGAATGTTAGAGAGGTGAGCAAACAATGTTTATTAACATAGGTATAAGCCCAAGAAATCTTTATAACCTTGTGGATTAACTTGTTTATCACACCTGCAGTGTCGAAAACAAAAACAGATATGAGACTGAGAAAAAAAGGTTTTCGGTTTTGACCTTACATTATAAAGAACATGGTTTGGATTAACGAAATGAAAGAGATATTAGTAAATGTCTACATAAGCATTATTTTACAAAGTGATAAACAATAAAACTTGTCCATAAACAAACAGAGTTTGGCTAATTTTGGACTTTTGCCATGATGCATTGAACTAAATTAGTAGGATTGCAAATATGTGCATTAATCTGTGTGGACTTTCTGTGATTGCAGTACATAAACAAACTTGGCAATGAACTTTGTTCTAATAAAGATTCTTCAAATGTCAATGACTTTAGTGTATAATAATAATATTCATGTTTAAAAGGTTAGGGAAAATGCAGCTATTTAAGAATCAACTCCAAGATACCTTACAAATAAAAAATATTGGATGGGGAAGGCAAAACACAGAAATTTATAAATTAAAACTTGTTCACCTACTAATAAGGTTACACTGATAATAGCACCTCCTCACTTATAATTTGTTAAATAGAGTTTTAACACTAGTAACAAACTCAAGCTAATTAATTTGGGTATTTATGCAGTTATATTAGTAGCAAAGGATATAAATTGATAACATAGTTTCCGTTTATTTGTATTATTACAAACCTACACTGTGGGAATATCAATTTATCATTGAGTAACAAGCTTTTTAATGAGTGCACTTACTCAAATGCATGTAGAACAAAAACATTACTGACCTGCACAATATACCTGTGATTTTCAGAATGAGCCATTTTGCAACATTGTCTTACTCTTTATGGCTCATTTCAATATTAATACAGCTGATCTTCATTTTGTCACAATGTTTTTCACTCGTTTCATAGTTTCCTGAGTGTTTACATACATAACAAGTAAACACTTATCTGCATCAACCGTCCAATTCGGCGTTAAAAATAATGATGCTACGTAAATTTTCTGGTATTATGTATTATCAGTCGAAGTTTTCTAAAATATGGGACTATTTAGCGTAATGCACCTGACCCCCACGGAGTTGCACAGGTAGTCAACCGTGACAAGTTCATGAAATATCATGTCCTCATAGATGATCGCCGCCGCAACAACCGCTCACTACGTAACTTGTTTATAGGGCTAGAGTTTCAGCGTGTAAACATGAACCCAGTAATAAAACACAAAGAAGAGAAATCTCAGATTTGGGTCACATGCTGATTGAATAGAACAGTTGCCCAGCTTCAAGGTGTTTGGTTAACTTTCTTTCTCGATAGCTTAACTAATCATTGTTGAAAATATTCACTTAGTTATTAGTTTGAAAATAGCTATACATTACGAACTTATTGCAGTTAAAAAACAACACTTTGGATACAAAACTAGCGAAATCGGTGTCTCCGACAACCTGTTATTTGACAAACACAACTCTTCCCGACGCACCACGTAATCGCACCAGTTATAAACTAATAATGGCAAAATATATAAAAAAGTTCAGTATTTCCTGTACACTTTAATATTATGTTCGTGTATTATTTCAATATACAGTTTGATCAGAGAAATTTAATCTATTGAACCACCATTTTTATTTGTGTCCGACTTGAATCGTGTATCAATGTAAAAATAGACGATTTAAAATATATTCAAAAGTTAATAAATTCCACTATGGTGGGAGACTCCTGAACTTGGTCGTATTATAACAAAGACAACCACTGTCAAGAATAGACAAAACGTCGTTTTGGTGAATTTAGTGGCTGGCTTTGAAACGATGGTTTTACGCTCACAACAGCTTCATATAAATAGTAACACTTTCGTTGGGTTTTGCGTAAAAGTTTTAGAAGTGCATTAATGAGTGCTAAATATCAGATTAATAAAAACAATCGGAATACAATTAAATTAAAAGAAACAAGTTAATGTATTTATTTAATAATAAAAACGTTAAAGTAACTTAAAGTTTTTGTTCGTCAGTAAAATGTAAAATTATACCTTAAATAATAGGCCGTTGCAAGTAATTATCGTGTACTGAGGATTCTCTACCATATTACGACAATCAGTAAGCGAATTTACATAAGAGTACATTTGTCAGCAGAATACAAATTAATACGGTTTTTGGCGGCCTTTTTGAATTCGTTAAACTTTCTTTTTTTGTTACTAACAACGTAACACGAGTACAAATCCCGATGAAAAGATTTCAAAGATTCGACATCCTAGTTTTGCTGGTCTTTGATCAAAGATGATACATTTTTTTCTATTACTTTCTTGTATTTTCACTTAGGCACTGGCTGATAAATAATCCGTAATCGAATAAACGTAAATACGATCAATCTGAAGAGGTATTGTGTATAAAAAAATTGGCAGTAATTTAAAACAACAGGAAATGAATATAAAACAGGTGTTTTCCTTAAAGTTTCAACGTGGTTGTGCTGGCCGTGATCGCGAGCAGATTGGCGATGTCTGAATTAGTCTAACTGGAGTGGTCATAGCACCATGGCCAAAGATTTTTTCATGTTGGTCCTCTTTAGTTTATAACAGTCTGTACCTACTGACCGTAATGCCCTGCATAATAAATGGTCAGTGTCACAAATCTATTCTGTTACATATTCGCCAAGCATTAGTGACTAACAAAGGTTACAAAAAACATTTGCAGATCTGAAAGACCATAACTATGTATTTTTTTGGTTTGAGGTTGTATTATAACTAACTAATACCCGTTATGAAACTCAACTTGTTATGTTTATTTCATAGGCACGTAAAGCAACTTTGTAAAAGCAATAATCGTTTACAAAGCGTTAAACTCTGTGACTGTTTTCATTCGGAGACAAAGGATAATGTTTACATGGCAACAGGTCATGATTTAGACGACCTTTTGGCCTGAAGATACTGAGTATTAGGCTTTTGTATATGTGGAAATGCAAATGTAAAATAACTGAATGCTTTCATTCTCATGTGTGCCTGTATCTAACCTCTATAATTGGTAAAAATATAGACTTACAAAGTATAAATAGTAAATAGGGTGATTGATCGATTAGTTGACCAGGCACTGGTTTTTGACCGCTGGTGATTTTGAGAATATGAACAGAAGTTTCTGCTCAAAAAAGTAGCTGATTCAAGTCTGTTAAACCTTTGTTAGCAAAATGTATCAATTATAATTGATATGACGATAATTATTATCATAGTCATTAGACACAAAGGATTGGAGGAAATAGGGACTACAGGGCAGTATTTTTTGTTCTTTAGATAGTTAAAAAAATATGACATCTGTTTCTTATTTGACGTGAACAATCAAAATATTCATCTGCTTAAAAGTTCAGGAGTAGAGGTTTGTGTCGCAACGACTTTGCAAATTATTTTTACACAAATGTGACGTCACGCATAGGAAATACTACAATGCACTACATTCAACATTTCCTCACCATACAAGTAATTTTATTGAAGACATTGTCCGGAGTCTTATCCTAAACCTTTAAAGAGCTCTCATCTCCTTGTTAAATAAATCTGTCTATCACAACTTCAATTGATCTTGATTGATTGATCTAATATAAAACACCCTCCTAAACTTCTACTACGTACGGACAACAGTAAGATCCTTTATTGAGTTTATTCATTCAGTGTAGTTGGTACAGTCAGCATCAAAAGTAATGTAACGCAAAGTAACAATATTATCTGGTATATGTAGGAATTTGTGTCCAATGTCTTGTAAATATAATAAGTGTAAATTAATTTTGCTGACAAATAGCACAACAGCAACTCATTGATTATAATTGTTTCGAAAAATCTCTTTTTTTCCGATCATACGTTTCTATTTACTGCTGTTTTAGTGGCTCCATCTGTGAAAATTAGGAACTATGTTTAAATTAGCAATTAACTTTAAAATACTGTACTATATGCATAGTATGTAGAACTATGGATAGAGAAAATACTATATAAAGATATTTTCGGTATTTTATATTTGGCAAAATTCTTATACTTTCATTTCTTTTAGTAGGTTCTATGACTCGTTTATTCATCTTCATCATATATAAGGAGTAGATAGTCCCATTTAGTTTTAACACATTCATCATAAAATCAATTGTGGAAAAATAAAGACAAGTCAGGGTCCACAAATTTATTTGTCGCCTCTATCTGTATTTCTGTGTAATTTTCAACGCTTTAGCTATAATGATTCATGAGATATAGCCTGGTTCTTACGGACAAACGTTAGACCTTCAGTAAATATGGCAGATTAGTCGTTTCAGATAAAATATGAAACGAAATATTTGTTAGCTTTCTTTTAATTTGTAACATTTTCAATTTCCGAACACGCAATTTTTCTTCTTATTTTTAACTATCTACTTATTTATGTAAGTACAGTACAAATAAAACATAACTTTCTTTAGTATCTAACATTATTATGGATAAGGTTCATGTAATTTATAATTAAACATATTAGTTTTCTTAGACCTAATTACTTTTATAAGCTTTCTGCAGTCATAGACCGCAAATTACCTATTTATTCTTCGAGAATAAATAAATACATCATCCCTCTAGGAAACCTACAATAAACTTGTTTAATCTAATTAAAAAAAAATACTTATTTCAAATAACTATAAAATTAATACACGTAACTCATTGGCGTTTAAAGTCTCAGCTTAGTAGTCCTACATAAGATGAAATCACAAAAGCATAATTCCCCGAGTAGACCTCCGGTGTGCGTGAGGCGCTGCGGCGGCGCGGCGCGCGGCGGCGGCTGCAGCGGCGGCGCGTCGCGCGTGCACGCGCCCGTGCTTCCTCAGGTGGTCGGAGCGCGCGAACCGCTTGCCGCAGTCGCTGCAGCGGTACGGCTTGTCGCCCGAGTGGCTGCGGCGGTGCCGCGCCAGCTCGTCCGAGCGTGCGAACCGCCACGAGCACCCTCCCCACGTGCACCGGTACGGCTTCTCGCCACTGTGACGCCGCAGGTGAGCGCGTAAGTGAGAAGCTTTCGCGTATGGCTTGCCGCAGTCCTCCACTGGACAACGAAACGCGCCGAGCTCCGGGCAAAACTTAGGTTCGCCATACGAACGGACCTTCACATCGGTCTTCTCGTACCGTCGAGTTTTGTTCGGCCAATTTTTGTCCACCGCTGCATAGTCATGAGTTTCAAGCGCACATACAGATTCAGCACTAAATGACGAGTCAGCACTCGATTGTGGCGAATGTGGTGAGTCATTAGATAGGTCACTACTCAAAGCTTCTAGAAGATATTCATCTATTATGCTTTTATCAAGATCCGCAAAATCGAAAGCAGATGGTCCATCCAGGATATTAGAATCGATTTTGTTTAAGTCACTAACACCATTAACAAAACTGTCACAATTTAGATCTAAGTCACTGAGTTGCCAATCTCCATCTGAATCCAAGGGTGGAAGCTCGAAGTTTATGAGACTTTCCGCAGGTGAGTACTCGAAGAGAAGCTGGTCGTTTAGGAGGGCATCCTCCAGAAGCGGTCCGGAGCCGTCACAATACATGTTGACCTGGAAGCCAATAAATGCAACATTGTTAAATACGTGCTGAAAGAGAATTATGAATGAAAAGTTGTAAAAGTAACTTACAGTTTTATTGTAACGTATAGCGTCTCCAGTTTCACACAAGTATTTCACCAAGCACTGAGAGTTGGGACAGTACTGTCAGAGCTTGAATATCGAGTGAGTGTCGAGAGGCAGGCGGCTGTGCTGCGTCCCGGGTTCGGAATGAGTGTGGTCGAGCTGGTGCGGCGGACAGCGCGACGGACGCGCGATAACGACGATCGCCGATTATCGGCGGATCCGCGCTCGCACATGTCCCTCACCATCCAACATCGACTGGGACTACATAAAAAAATATATCAACATGATTATGTACACCGTGTGTAAATAAATAATAGAGTAACACTTTGTGGCAAAAACAATCTCGATACCTACACAATGTAACATAGGTACTTGCATTGTTTTCGTCTACATATTAATATAGTGCAGTTAAGGAGATAATACTCAGAAAATATCAATTAATAGAGCCGTTTATTAACATAATTGAGACTGCGATCTCTCATTTTATGTTGTTATCGCTTGTTTGCCCGCCTTGCCCGACAGTTCTTTTACCCAAGTATTATAACAACAATATTAAATAGTATATTATGATTTATTACAAATGAAATCTTTCCAACAACTTACTGACTACACCGATGGTTTTTATTTCATCCTGCCAGTGTCAAAACCTTCAGTAGTTAACCTGTTGAGAATTTTAATTTAAATAAAGTTCAAACTAATTAATTAGTGATCGGTGAACTTTTTACGAAATAATTGTCCATAGACATAAATAAAATAATTTACAAAAAACAGAGCTTATTTAAAAATAATTCAGTTGATTAATGATGTTCCTGATAACGGAATTCGGTATAATTCCCGCGTAACTCGAGTGCAAATATCACGCAGAGCTAGCGTTGCCGGCGGCTGTTTAGCCGGCACCCACGACCGGTACTACAACCGAAACCCCCAGTTTAACCGAAACACAGTTGCGTTCAACCTTCGATTGAACTTCCCGTGCCATAACAACGACTCTTAAATTTAGACTTTACACTTTATTTTTAAATAGTACTTGCTATCTCTTGACAATGCACTCGGACAGGACATAAATGCGTTCATTCAGGCATTGCCTTCGAATCCATTCAAGGATTGTTATCACTATTTTTTCCGTTACGATATCCATTGTCATAAATATATACTTAGCGTTTTACCAACGAGTTATATACAGAAAATAAAACCTATTTAGGTTATTGTTCCTATTTCTGTGTAAAAATAAATGTTAACTAAAGTCTAGCATAGTATTATAATATAATATTATGCTAATTATGTCTTACCTATTTGATGTACCCTACCAAGACTTAAAAATACTAGGTATAAATCTAAAAATATTAATTTCCAACAACGAAATCCTTGAATTACAATTGTACGAATAACTACCGCAAGGATTGCTGTTAAAATAAACCACAATCATAATTAACAGTACACACGCATAATGCGTAATAGAATCGCAACGAGTGTAGTACAATGTGCGGGGGAAAATTATCAAGGTTTTACGCAGATGATTTTTTTGTTGTTGCGTCATGTTAGTACGTCTAGCCAGCGCTATCGGCGGCGGCGGTGGCTGGCACGGCCAGCATCTGCTAACTCGAACAACCTGCTCACGTTACACTGACATCCGATTTTACTGCGGACCGATAGCCATTACATACGTAACTAAGTTCATTTGTATTGATATTCATTTGTTATTCTATTGACCTGTTTCATATCGAGAATTATTTTTATTTGTTGCTTTAGTTTATTAATATTTTACACTGAAACCCGAAATTTGAATAACAAACTCTTGAAATAAACAAATGTTGTTCGACTAGAAACGTAAATTCCGTTTCCGAGCGATGCGCAGATTACCGCGGAACTTCCAATTCGAGTAAACATATCTACTGATAACTTTTTTACGCTTAGGTGTATTTATTATAATATATGTATTATGTACAATAAACTAATTGCCGCATTATTTATACTGGAATAGTTGTGTTGGTAAATATACCTATCACAGTCGCTCACCACTTTTTCTTGCGCCATTGACCTAGGTTTTTGTGATAAGAAACACATTTTAAATACTCACTCTAACGGCCACAAACAGCGCGGAGTATCGCGGGTTCGATTCTCGCTGTACTCGCATGTAACCGGGTATCCTTTGTGTGATTGATGTGGTTTGAATGTTTGTGACAAGAGTAAATTCCCTAGGGCATAATGACGAAACGTTTTATTTGAAGACTAAAGTCACTATCGCACAAAAAGGTTTTACTAACACTGACACGAAAATATGATTTATTTAGTTCTTTGTCCCTTTCTTTAAAACAACATCTAAAATAATAATAGCTATTTACGCAGGAAATTAACAAACGAGTTACAACGCAATATGATTAACATGTCACAAATGCTTGCCGAATATGTGTCACTCAATAGAAATTTAGATAAATGAGTATAGAATCTGATGCGAGTTTATCAGTGTTGGTGAATTATCTCCTCTATATATACATGTGTCCAGTCGATAACCGACGGTGGCTGGCGGTGCCAACATCTGGTTTAAACGCTGCATACTTTGAACTTATGCTTATAGCTAATCAGTATCTAAACCTTTAGTTTGAATAGGAACAACGAAATAACTAATTACATTGATTGAAAGCGTAGCCACAATGAAATATACGTGTAAAGATGCGTTATAAATGACTTCACATATGTTCTTAAGTCGTTCCGAAGACTTTTAAGAAAATTGACTTATATGAGCCATGTGGTAAATATCATCGTAAAGAATAGAACAACCAACTAGACCTATATAACTAATGAATGTTTAAATAAACGCGCTTGCAATCATAAAAGAAAATAATAATTCCTTTTTTTCATAAAATGAAGTCCGCGGCTTAGGCGTAAATAAATAATACATTAGAAATTAGTGGTACTTTTTAATTTTTCGGATCTGGTTTGATAGGCTTGCGAAAATAAGTCAAATAGATATCCCGAAGCGTAACGAGATAAAAATGTCATTAGGAAACCATGTGTTTTTGTTTTGTCAATTGGGATTTTTAATGGGAAACACGTACGTGTATATATTTATAGGGGAATCATATTTCAAGTGGAATAGGTATCACGATGTTGACGACTGACATTACACACAAAACTGCGACAACACTGCTGACTAATTGTTTTGATTGCAATCAACAGATTCTCCCAAAATACTAGGAAACGACCAATATTATTTTTTGTTTGGTTGTTTTTTTGCTGTTGCAAAAATATCTGTTCTCGGTAATTATTTGTTGTGATAGTAGGATATTTGTTAACTTCCACAGTTGAAGCCGTCCACCCTATGCGTATTTTGATGTGAGACATTAAAATATTAAAAAAAGAGTTTTTATATGTCAATGATGTAACATCAAAAATTCAATTTATAGATATTGTAATATTATTGCTTCATAGATAGGGTCTAACATACCCATTAAGAGGTATCAAATAAAATTAGTTTTGCCCCGTGGTAAAACTAGTAAAGGGTGAGCACAAAATTAATGTATCTATTATTTTCTTTCTATTACGCGGCAAGCAAATAATTTTTTTTTTCTATGCATATTGCCCACTAAACATATACCATGTTTAGTGCCAGACACGCAAACACCCTTTTCTTTATTCTCCCCTGTCATGTCACTATGGATGAGCAGATGAAATATTCTTTAAAGCACACCACATGAGTTCAAACAAATTTAATTGTAACTTTGCAAAATTATCAGACACCTAAAATATTGCATCTCACAATGAGTGTAGCTTTTACGGTTTTTAGCGAGACGACAGTCAATGAATTAATATATTATATAAATGTAAATAGCAATCATATTGTCTATCGCAAGAGTAATGAGGTCGCCAAGATACGCACGTGCTTCTAATATAGGAATGCAAGGGCGAGATGGTAATACGCAGTTCTAACTGTGAAGCGCAATTTGGTATATTCAAGTTATGAGGAGAGCTGTTCTGAAATATTCTGAATATAAACGTTACTGGACTCATATCGAGACGTACACAACAAAATATTTTAAGGGATTAGTATGAAGTGTCTCATGGTTGATCAATGTTTTGTCCGTGGAGACTTAGGCATAATATGGGGATGCATCAGAGATTAGAAAATAAAAATAATCCTGTCAAGTTTGATGCCTACATGCCAATCCTACTTATATCATGAACGCGAACGTTTGATGCATAAATGTTTGTTATTCTTTGACACAGAAAACTCTTTTGGACGAAACTTGGAATAGAGATAGTTTCTAACCTTGATAAACACAGGATATCTCGATTTCCGGTCGGACAAAAGTTACTAGGTATACAAACAAACAAACAAAACATGGTCATCCGTTAAATTTATGACCGCAGCAACCGCCGCTTAACTTCATGTTTATTTTCATTGCTTGTTGTTACAGAATCATCTCCGAAAATTCCAAAGTAGTAATGTGCTATGAGAGAAATAAAGACTTTGAATTGAACTGATTGAACAGTCTTTCTAGCTATCACAGTTCATGAGATACAGCCTAGTGACAGACGGGAGAGCAGACAGTTGTGCCTTAATTTACAGAACCATAAAAAGATTTATGATATCTATGATAAACAACTAAAATAATACGTAAGAAGTGATGCTGTGGCTAATATAATAAATAATGATCTGCAAGTGTTCTTAGACATGTTTGATAAATATCGCTCGAGCCATTCAAAAGTTTTGGGGTATGGAAGGATTTGTTGTAGGGTAATTTTTTTATTATCGTTTTTTTCTTGTTTACCATAGATACTTCTATGAATTAAGTATCCTATACTTACTCATAATTTATACTGCAATGTGTAAGTGCCTATAAAATGTATCCACGAGTCACAGAATACATTGTGCATACATAGTGGTATTGTTTTATGTTTTAATCATGTAGTAGGCAAGTATTCAATGATGTCAGTCATCTTTTCATCTTTATTACTGTTTTGCACAGTGAGTATGTCCAATTTAAAATCTAATTTATAAAGAGAGTAAAGGAATCCTGAGACAAACATTTTATGTTTTAAGATAAGGGTACGGGAAGGAGTAATAAAAATTCATCATATACGGGTTGCGCATATCTTTTCTTTAATACGAGCATTTTACAACAATATTGAAACGAAATCATCATTTTGAGATCTGCTGCCAACATACACTACGGCGCTCAACAAATAAACATAAATCGCGCACACTAATCTATATAAACAAGTCGCATAAGTACATACAGGCTTCCCGATATATTCTATACACTAAAGCTATATCACCACTTGCCAGTCCACGTTCGGGGAACGTCCATTCACTATGGTACACAGTCACTTGTTGATCTATTTTGTTCGCTTGTTTAACTGTCTGTTTGTCTCTCGCACTAGTAGATCACCTCATACACTGTGGCCTTCTTGTCGCCGGAGCCCGTCACTATATATTTATCGTCCGATGAGATGTCACAGCTGAGCACTGATGATGATTCCTTTGACTGTAATACAAATAAAAATATATTAGATTTCTTAAAATAATCTACAATTAATAATATATATTAGATTTCTCAGACGTATGAGACACTTTTTTTAAATTACTTTATTTTTAGCTTCTATAACAAGACATAAATATTTACTGAATTAAATACGTTTTCGTTCAATTTATTAATGACACTTGGCAAGAGGACCTTACAGCAACCTGAGCTGATGATGACAAAAGTATTTAAAATACATTATTAAGCGCCTTACGATTACCAAAATAAAATTATTTTTCGAAAATTAAATATGAAAAAAAAGCCATCTGTTGATTAGCAAAATTTGTAGAAGGTTAAAGACTATGTATAATATCACGCTACGAACATCGAAAGCAGAATAATACCAGCTTGCAAGTGCTCAACAGCTCAGTATATATGCCCAACAACTCAGTAAAGCGTCTTTCTACAGCGTTGATCGACGCAGTATTACAATAAAGTGACTGTACTTAATTGGTTAAAATAAAATTAAAAATACAGTTAGTACAAACCTGGAATATACTGGCACCATACGGCGTGCGCCAGGCGTTGAGCAGGTTGTCCTTGCCGGTGGACACGAACCACTTGCCGCAGGACGCGAACCGCAGCGACAGCACGCACGACTCGTGCAGGTGCAGCTGGTACTTGTCCGGCTTCACCGCGTGCAACACCTCTACGTTGCTGTTCTCCATGCCTACTGCTAGCCATTCACCTGAAAATGCATCATGTTTTAGATGGGTGTAAGTAGTAATATGGAGGTAAGTTTAATTTGAGAGATGTTTCTTGGAATCATGGGGATCGTCGAAAATAGGGCTTCGTTTTTTTTGTGATTTATTTCTTTAAGATTTTTTTGCTATCTTTTCTGTAGTGAATATTAATTTAAATAACTACAAGTTGACTAAATTCATAGGCAATCATAACTTGTGAGTTTTACAATCCATGGCGGAAAAATATATCCGTTATTTTCCGTTGTTTCAAGCAAACTTGTTTTAACACAATTAATAATGTATACTTTTTAATATTTTTCTTGTGTATGACTAAATATAATGAAACTATGTTTTTTCTATAACTTACCAGTTGGACAGTATCCTAACGAGAATATCTGGGAACTGAAGTCGTGTTGTTGTAACTGTCTGCCTTCTCTTAAATCCCAAGACCTGAAATGGAATGAATTAAATCACATTAAAACATTGCTTCTTCAAAATACTCATATAATGACATATAATATGTGTTCTTAAAATAGTAAATCGATTAATATCGATTATTATTCTCGATTCGAGAAAAGGATACCAAGAATAGTCCTATCAAAATCATTCCGAAAAACTGCTTCTACAATTTTATCATCAGTGTTCATTTTAGGTTTATGTAGGGTTCAAGTAAATTCCAAATTTCCGTTTCGATCAAATAGTTCTTAACTACAAAATGATGCCTTTTCTTTCACAAGCTGTGGTTTTTTATGAGGCAGCGGCCATATTTCCATATTTTGTATTATATCTCAGATGATTTCGATTTCCTACCACTTTCTGCAGTGCAATATATAAAGATTTAAACTGTTCCTTACCGCACAGTATTGTCAAGTCCACCGGTCCAGAGCTTGGTACCGTCAGCTGATATGTCGATGCAGGACGCGCCGTCCGTGTGACCTTGGAACTGTCGCACCAGCGTCTGGTTGTGAAGGTCCCACACTGCGATGTTGCCGTCTGAGCAACAGCTGAAGCACACCTAGAAAACAAATGAGTTTCATTAGTGACGATAAAAGGTATCAGAATTCTTAAATCTATACTAATATATAAAGCTGAAGAGTTTGTTTGTTTGTTTGTTTGAACGCGCTAATCTCAGAAACTACTGGTCCAAAGTGAAAAAATATTTTTGTGTTGAATAGACCATTCATCGAGGAAGGTTTTAGGCTATAAATCATCACGCTGCTACTAATAGGAGCGAAGATACAGTGAAAAAACAGGGCAGGTATAAATCAAAACTTATATCTTCTACCTACGGGGACGAATTCGCGGGCAACAGCTAGTTACCTATATGTGGGTGAGAAAATGTAGCAGCAATTCCATAATTACGGACCAACTTTTACGAGGAGAAACTCAACAAAAAAAGACTCAGGTCCGTTTTAATGAAATAATTTATTGTGTGGATATATATGAGCTGCTGAGATTCTTTTGAGTTCGCTGGAGTCGACATTTTAACACTTTACAATGCATTGTGCAGTACAAATGTTTGTCAAATGATATTACCTATGCCTAGCCCGAGAAGAAAATCTGGAATGCTTAAAAGCCCTGCTTACCTTAGAGTCAGGACTGATGGCAAGTGCGTAGCAGGCAGGCGCCGAGGACGTGAGCTCTGCCTTGATCCGGGGCGTGGGAGAAGCCAGGTCCCAAATGGACAGGTTTGAAGCTTCACCGCCTACGATTAGCGTGCGCCCGTCCGGCAACAACTTCACAGATCTTATGTAGTTATCTCTTTGCTGAAAACAAAGGGCAAGTTTTTTAACATTTTTGTTCGGTAGAGAAGTAAATCAACTAAAAAGAAACAATTAGCTACTAATATAAGGAAATAAAAAAAGGCATTAGGAGATGTAGTATTGCTAATTATTTTTGTTCACACAACCTTTAGAATTTAGTTTCTTCTATCTTAAAAACAAACTACGACCAAAATAAAAAATACCAAATATCATGAATCGACGACAGTTACCCACTCACCAAACAATCCAGTTGACTGACTGGCGCTTTACTGGGCTGGCTGATGTCCCACACTTTGACACAGCCCTTGCCCCCCGTGTAGACGTACTTGGTAGGGGAGGACACTGTTACCGCGCAAACCACCTCTCCGTGGGCGAGCGCTGAGACTTGACGCGCGTGACGGGGGATGCCCGGCCCCATCAGCGCGTCAGGGGGAAAGGGCACCGGTTGCATTTGACCTTCCGCCGAAACGTGGAATGAATAAGCTCTGAAATTATAACAATTCCCTCAGTTATTGCAGGCGTACGAAGTAAATGCAGTTCACTACAGGGTATTTCGATACAAAATTAATGCCAATGTCACCACGCTGGGCAAGCGGGATGGTGACCGCAGAACTCATGAAAATTTTAAATCTCTAAAGGGTCTAAGTTAATTGAATGTGATCAAGTTTTAGACAAATTTTGAAAAAGTATCAACGAATATGAGCTGTGATCACTTACGGCTTGCCACCCGGTATCGGCGCTAGCGCGGCCGGTCCGATGGGAGGCCGCAGGGGCTCATATGCCAACGCGGCTCGCGCCGAGTACCCCGCGAGGCCGTAAGCGTCGTGCGCTCCATTGCCCAGGTAGGGGTACTGCAGCGCGGGGGGCTTCACTGCGGCCTTCAGCGGAGCCCCCGCTGCCCCCGCCCCGCTCGCCCCCGACGTCGGAGTGACAGGCTTCGAAATCGGCGTGCTAGGTTTCTCGTCAAGCTTTTTAGCTGAAGGCGTCGACGCGTTGCTAGACGTGCCCGATCTGATGATTGTTAAAAGTAAGTTATCAAATGCCCCACTAATTTGTATTATTAATATTGCTATCCGCAAAAAAACATGTAATGGAACTAAAAAAGTCCTAAGTAGTCGTAATAAAAACCGAAGCTTTCAACAATAAAGAGATGTAAGATGTATTTACTCAGTACAACAAATTACCCAGAAGTTTTTTGTGTAGATAACTTAACGCTATCCATCAACGCGTCTAATCTTATTGCTGTTAATGGGAGTAACAGTGAACCTCGGCCGTGTATACGTAATTGATTCAGTGCGGAGGCGGATTAACTTTCGACTTCGACAACTTGTCTCTCGGCGTACATTGACCTTTCGAGTAGTTTTCTCACTAGGGCTTCTGTTAAACGGATAGAGCGATTATCACGAATTAACGCACAGCCGGCAAGCATTACGTTGGAAACGCCACGGGGCGTGCAGCTTAACGTGTTGATACTAATGTATTACTATGTTATATGTAATTACAGGTGAAGTGGGCCACGGGTTTAGTGTAATATGTCAAGCCCGCTGTCGTAATTTGTAGTTGTGATGTATGTTGCGTTATTAGTTGTACTTTTTGTTCCGCGTTGGTTAATGTAACGTCTATAGTTATGTTTAGAACAACTTACCTGGGACTGTGTGGCGGGTGTTCCTTCTTCGGTTGAAGCTTGTCCAGGCCGTTCTCTCGCGGGGACGGAGCTCCGTTGTGAGGGGACGTGGGTTCTTCACTCGCGTCGTCCACTACTAACTCCTGAAAAATACAAAACAACAACATTAGCATGGTTTTTTATATAAACACAATGTTAAGATATTACGATTTCTGACCGATATATGAGATAATATGATTTCTGATCAGGGTGACTTACATGGCCCATGTCTTTTTCTTCTTTCTTTAATTTCTTATGATCAGGTTCTGCTGGACTCCGCGTCCTGTATTTCTCTCTTTCACCGGGGGATATAGAATTTCTCTGTAACAGAAAAAAGTAATGGATAAAAACAAACCGCAAGACCATTAATATTGGCAGTATTGGTCTGTTAGTTTAACAAATACGAGTAGGTAAACATAATCAAAACGTTTACGGGCGAGCTTACGTACCTACAGCAATCAATCGATCATTGTTCGCAAATAAATCGGCGCGCAGCGAGGCGAACGCTACAGTCAATATCAATATCAAAACACGCCGAGGCAGAACAAACTGACCGCATGATTAGCTCCGGGAGTGGTCATCGCCCCCTCGAGGGAGGGGGCTCGGAGGGGGGCTGGTGGGAGGGAGAAGCGACCGCAACATTTGGATGAGCGCGCAAATACGGACTAATGAAATAATCATATACGTGACGAACGACCGTCCTGCGCTTCACTGATTCCGCTCGTGTTGACACTGCGTACTTTCGCGTACATCCGTATGCAACGTACACAATTGGGTTGCCGGCTACGGCAGCGATGCGGCAAATTGCACGTATGAGAGGAAAAAACGATGTCTCATATTAATTGATTTTTTTTATATTAATAGAATGTAAATTTCTGTTGTATTTTTGTTGGTTTTCAATCATAACACAACAAAACCAAATACTAAGTAATAGTGATGTGCACAGCAGCGTACAGATTATCAATATTCGGTCGAATGCCCGCGGCGAGTTGTGTATTAGACAGATATTTCAAGTGCTCAGGCAGCGAGTGCAGTTATTCGAGCAAAAAGCTATTCCCGCATGAGCACTCGGTATTGCGCTTTTGTATTCCCACTTTACACGTAATTGTCACTTTATATTGTGCTAGCATAGGTTTTATCAGTTTGGATTTAGTTTCTTTTTTAATCTTTTTTGGCAGTGGTGTTTTTTTTACGATGTCGTTTGTAAGTTACGTTCACTTATAACAAATTCTATATGAATGTTATTCAGGCTTAATTCATATCGAATTACCGATATCCGAAGCTCCTAGTCATTAACCTCAATCAATGAAGCGTTGAACTTCAAAATCCTCTTTATATCATAAGCGTTGTTGAACACGCGCTCGGACTTAATCCGTATCGCCATTGGGGAGTTTCGCAGGAGGTGCCTAGAGGGATCTAACGGGCCTAATTTTACGAGGCACTAAGTTAGAGGCGAGTGGCAAGCGGCTGTTAATTTGCTCGGCGCGCGGCTCCAGACGCCGGGAGACGGCGGGATGTCGCCACCCGCTGTGACTTACTGCCCTCCCGGACTGAACCACGATCACGCATTATACATTACATGCGGATTCACATCTACTTATCTGTTTGTAAACTAACTATAATGTAGTCTTCAAGTAATGGCATCTCAGAATGACAGGTTACATTTTTAAATACTCTCGCTTTCGCTACTACGAGAAATCCATTCCAACGTATCTACTATCTAGTTTCATTTTTATTTTTGTGTAAAATAAAGATTTCGAGAACGTTTTCTTTTTGATCGAGTTGAGAAACTGCAGGTGACGTCCACGTTTATTTTAGCGGTCTATTAACATAAAAGTTACTTTTATGTATAATTCCAGATTTATATATGCACGAAATTAGATAGTAACATCGGGATAAACCATCATCGTGTTGATAAACAAGTAACAGCTTATTGCGATCGTTGTTATTGGGTATTTGATAGGCAAGTAACCAATAAAGTTTTATTATTGGCGCTAGTCTCACGGACTGAAATATAAAGGTCGAGCCCCACACAAGTTACAAGTGTACGTTTTAACGCTTGGATTTCACTTTTACTACGAATACACAGAACCATATTGTAGAGTGTGTAAGTACACAGGTACATGTGTGAGTTTCTTTGGTACAGGTACGGTACACCCTTAAATACGTACGTCGTACATGTACGGTATACACGTTCGTAGCATGTATATGTAGTGTCATATGAAGGTAATACACAGGCGAGTGAGGTGCTCGTCAGAGGGGCTCGAGCGTGTACTCAAAGCCTAATTTTACGATCACCGATCTCCACAGAACTCGACATCGAATTTCAAGTGAGGCTATATCGAGGGCCACCGGCCACCGGCCACCGTGCCGTAATGTGACGTGTCGGATTCGATTGGATGGATTTTATGTTACCCATACGAGTCATTCACTCGAGGGCAGATCGTTTGTGGTTAATCGTTAATTTAATAGATTGAATTTGTGGTCGGCTGACGAATAGTTGGATGTGGGCACGTACGACGCACGATTGAAATGAAATTTATGTCCGAGTTGTTCACTTGTGTAATATTACAGTGACATTCTTTAACATGAGTGTACATGAGTACATTCTGTACTATCGATATTTGAAACATGAAACATAAATATAAATTAGCAGCTTTGTAATCTGAGTACATAAACATTAGGTATGTAAAAATGTTTACACACCTCATACACTGTTAATGGTAAGCAAGCATAAGTATATTTATATGAATCTAAACCTATTAGGTAACAGACAGTGAGGGATACGATATTTACTAATTGTAAGTAAATATTAAATAATTTCTTAGAATGCCACACCAATAAGAAACAGGAAATGAATACTTAATATTATGTGAAGATCTTTTGTGGCTTGCACGAAGGTCGTATTTATTTATAAGAAAACAAAACACTCAATATCGAGTAGTCTCGCAACCTCTTCCATTTCAACAGAAAAGCGAACAGAGCTAATCTTTACTTTATCCCATTACGCGGGTCGACCTCAAGAAAAAGGCAATTGAGCGCGGGACGACGTCGGGCGGGGTGAGTGAGGCGAGAGCGACGCTAAACAAGTACTAGAGAGAGACTAGGAGCAGTAGGAGCTCGGACCACCGCGACACCGCTCGCCGCGCGTCACGTGTGTCGCGCCGGTCGCACGGCGAGCGCGGCGCGCGGCGAGCGCCCGTGACGTAACATATAAAGTGGCAACACACAGGCGCGCTGTTAACGCCGGCCGGGCTTATTGTCTGCGGTCACGCGACGAGCCGTTTAGCCGCGCGCCTCGCCGCCGCCGCCGCCCGGTTAACCGGAAGGGGGGCGGTTAACCGGACGCTCTGGGCGGAAGCGGGGGAAATAGATAAATAGACCGCCCGCCGCTCGGAAATGTACGGATTGAGTTCGGACTATATTTCAGGCATAATAGTTTTGAAAGTTACGTGATTTACACGCGACGTTTTCAGCTTTTATTGAGACTACCAATTTTATTCGACTTCGTTTTATGATACTGTCGTCGAAAAGTTTTATTGCCTACATTTTATTTTTTGACTCACATTACGATGTCAATTTACAACATACGTTATCGTGCCGCTTCATGATGCCATTATTAACCGGCCCTCATTGAATAAGCTCATTCATAAGGATCAACGCGTTATTAAACACGCTACCGAGACCTCCGTAAAATGTAAACGATAATCGTTTCGGAACGAGAATCGCGCTCGTCGGAAACCTGGTCCACAAAAAGTTACAAAAAATTAATCGTCAGCGAGCGCATAAACCGCGGGGTGCTGTGCGACTTTAAAATTAACTTTACCGGTTCATTCGTATACATAAATAATGGAGGAATTTCTGAATACACATTAAACTCCTATAAAGAATACATTAGCATAAATTTATGGTAGCGAGTCGGCGTTTCGAGCGCGTTTTTACGTGACTCGTAAAGTTTATAGTCGCGAGTGGAGGATTGCGTTTACTGCGCTCGCTATCGCTTTATGGCCGACCCCAAATAACCAAATTGCCTGGTGCTTGTTGTCGAGCTGACGTTCGACTAGCCGACCGCGCTCCGCAATCTGGACGACGAGCCCATTACGTTACGAGCGGCGAACTCCTCGCGGAACTCCATCGTGCCGCCATGCCGCATGCCGCCACTTACAAATACACTTGGAAACTTGCCCAATACAATTGATGTTCATTACCGGAGTGTTTGCTAACCTGCAGGTAACCGAGCGTGAGCGTCAGCGCGAATGCCTGTCGACACCACGCCACACCCTCCTAAATGACTACACTGCGTCTAATGTGAAACGGCAATTCAAAACAGAAATTCCATTACATGTGTGAAAGCAGATCGATGTCAATTGGACTACAAATTATATCAAATTAACGCCGGTCGAGCAGCTGTATCACACAAAGTAAATTCCGGGGAAGCCATCGATAAGCAATCTCACCCCGCCCCCTTGCTCTATTACAGGAGTAATTAGCACAATTAACAGGAGCAGGCGCGAGCGGCGAGGGGCTGCGTGAAGAGGCGCGCGGGGCGGGGGGGGGGGAGCGATCGCTTTCACGCACGCAAACAAATGTCACGTGGCACGGCGCCTTAATTAAAACGATAATTGAGTTGACTTGCGAAATTCATCCGCCATTTCGACATTCCGAGAGAAATTTCACGGAAACTCCCCTCGAAACTACGAAGCCCTAAAGTGTCGACGACTTTAATTTTGTGTTTGCGTCTACTTTGCGGTTTCGAGGCAAATTTTAATACGCTGTACGAGGCTTCGCTTTGTAAAATTACTTAAATAAATTACCTGAAATCGAGTTTCGTCGCCATGCTAAAAGACAACTCGTTTGGAAAATTGGCGTCAACTAAATAAAGTACTTTACAACGCTTACAAATGATAAAGGTGCGATATTCAAGAATTCTTTTTTAATTTAGCAAGTGAACTACATTATTTTAGCACCTTAATATGAATTAAGATTTTAATAAACTAGTAAGTACAAGTAAAAACGCAAGATCATAAAAACAATATTTTCTTTAATAACGGAATTATGTAAAACGTATCGCGCCAGTGATTCTTGTTGACAAAGCCGAACCCCTTAATTATGATCCCTACGTTTAAATCAAGTAGGGTGCAGAACAACGCCCTCACTAAGGATTCCTTGTTGTAAATGCAATATGTGCGTGAAACCTCCCGCCATGACATTAAAGAATTCGTTCTGCCTTAACGAACTATTCGATTTCATGGTGTAATTTGAAGCAATAACTAATTCAAAATAATCAATCTGAACCTTACAATATTGCCTTCTACGACTTTATCTTCAGTTTATGATTGTAAAAAGGTCACTGGTATTACGCACCTATTAGACGGCGGCAAAGTTAATGTCCTCAATAAATACCAACTAACAACATGTTTTATCTAACTGAACAGGTAAATAATAATATATTTTAAATTGTGTCAGTCAAGTGGGCGGACGAGCGAAAAAGTCAGAGGTCAAGTAAATTTGATATCTCCGGCAGAGTTACAACAGTTAACGTATTCAAAAGGACTTTGACGTAAAAACAAAAATATGTGTAGGTTACTTTGGTTGCGATCCCTCGAGTGTCCTAATATCAGCGGTAGTTGCTGGACATGGTCGACGCTTCGCGTACCCAACATGGGTAGTCGGCGAGCGGAGCGGGCGCGCGTGCGAAAGGGGCCGCAGCCGCGCGGTTATTTAAATGAGAGCTCCCTAGCCACCCGTCAATAAAACATTAAACACGTAACAAGTTTATGCGCAGCGACAACCCTAGCGGATTCCGCCACTTCGTTAATCCGGGGCGGGGGCAGCCCTAAATTAGGGTCGAGACAAGCCGTAATCCCCCGCTCGGCGCGACGGGGGATTTATATTGTTATTGCTCCGCGTCCGGAATTATACGAGGGTTGAGGGACTAATGAAAGGGGAAATTTAATTCCTAATGATTCTCGTCTTAGTCCGTAACGAGGAAACTCGAAAAAGGGCTGCGACCCGCGTACTTTTTATGATTAATCGTTTTAAACGAACCGAAGATTATTCGATCGGATTCCCTTTGTTTGTTTACTGGTGTTTAGTGTGTTTGTTTTTATTGTGAACGTGGCATCGTCGACGTGTTTGTGAAGTCAGGAGTTAACGACCAAATTGGATTACAAATTTATTCATGAAACATTTTCGATGCTGGTACACGGCAGTGAGCGGGCGAAGCATATGTAAATGTGTGATAAGCACGAAGACTAGGAAGAGGGCGAGCTGAGGCGGCGCGTGTCGGCGCGACACGACGCGGACACGGCGCGGCGCCGCCCGCTACACGCCGCGCGCTGCACGCCCGCCGCATTGTTAAACATGCCGCCAGACAATTGCAGCCGCTACACCGCACACCACACTACATATTATCTGTTCCATGCTATGATGCATAATCTATGAAAGGATGAACACTACGCTGAGGCGAGTCTTCCGATGGATATCACATGTAATTTTCAATCGTATATTACATGTAAATTGTAGTAGTTTGATAGATTCTTTAATAATGTAATTTTACTGTAAAAGTTTCAGGCGATATTAAAACTATAAACAAAATTTTAAAATAAATCATAAAAAGTAAGGAAATATTGAGTGCCAAACATCACTAAAATACAATGAGCTTTCACCATTAGCAGAGCGCGCCGTGTTAAGCTAACTGCAACAGTAGCTTCAGCCCTTCCGCTCATTACGCCGGCGACTAATTGAGATAAATTATGAAGACGTGCAGCGAGCCGCGAGCTATCGCACCCACCTTACCTGCTAATTACATGCAGCGATTTCAATTACCCGAGCGCTCTAGCGTGTTTTTTTTGCTCCACAACAAACACGCTTCGTTTGTTTTTATTAAGTTTATCCGCTATTGAACATCGTCCGAAGCGATTAAATCACAATTAACACACGTAATAGCGTGTTGTAAAGATGTATTATGGATACAATTAGATTTTACTGGTATAGGGTGTCGTAAACGTAAAAGAATCGAATGTAATAAATGTTTGTGGTGGTGTGTTGGATGCGCGGCATGCGGGCACGCGATGCGGCGGCAGGGCCACACACGTGGTGACGAGGCGAGCAGCCTGATAGCACGGCGACCGCAGCCAGGTCCAGCACACTGCTGCCTCAGCCTGCGGTCACCACGCTCATCCACTGTTCTCGACACATGCGCCAACCACCTATGTATCTACCCAGTACACCATACCGACATTCTACTTGCAGTTCTGCTACCATTTCCATATAGGTATTACCTACGTCTACAAGTGATTGCTGCGAAGCAGGCTTTAGAATTGTAACGCTCTATCACATCACAAAGCACCTTTGAAACGACTCGTTGAATGCAAAACGTATTGAATATTTCATATGAAATATTGAGCGTACAAGCCCTCGTCATTCCTTACATATGGTTGGTCACATCGATGCGATCGAAACAATGAATCAAACGAAGTATAATTATACAGAAATAGAATTAATTTGCTGACGTTGAAGGTCGAGATTCGTAATAATTGAGTTGATTGTACTGCTACTATAGATTTCTTTTAAGCCCGATGATTTACAACTTTAAAAGAAGAGGTTTTTAATTAGAAATTCCAATCTCGTCAGAGCAATGCGAATGTTAAAGAATTATAGGATTAACGCTTCCCAGAATGAAATGAAAACTTATTTTACGTCAAAATCCAAGTATCGTTTATGGAGTATGAATATTAAATTTTGTTAACAGTGTACAGCAACAGAGCCAGGTATTGTTATAAAACAAGAGGGAGGGTAGACGGGGGCAGGCGCGATTCGATCAAGCTTGCATAAATCGATGCGATACGCCCGGATCGTGAACAAAGCCGCAAGCTCGCTCCGAGACGAGCAATACCCGACCTACCCACGATACACACGTCTACTGAGCGATCGTCACACACCATATTATGAAAAGAAATTCCAACACTTTTTTACTTTTTTCGCTTACAACTCGTAGTTGGATTATTGGCTTCTAAGAGCACGTTTACTACAGGTAAGTAGTCGTGCATTTATTTATTTTTCAGACAAAAACGGTTTTTCGAGTGAACCTCAACTCTATATACATAACCTCAAATTTTTACTATTGTCAAATTTGCAGCTCTCATAAATTCAAACTGTTTGGTGACATACAAAACATTAGTGCGTCAAAGGGTGTTGGCCGACCAGTCATGATTAATACCGCAGACAGATTATAAATTCAAGTTAGAGACACGGAGGCCCTGACTGCACGACACGACAGATAATCCGCGTGGAATAATGTGGATGCACCGACATAATCTATGTGTTATTCCCTATCAAGAGACGCACAGTGTAAGAAGATTAACTACAGTGCCTGCTCGTTCGAGACATTAGGCGGGATTCAAGCAACATTCGGTTGAACAGAAGCCATGTACGGGATTACGGGAGGATTCGCTACCTTGCCAAATATTATAACAATGCTCTCAGGATCGAATTGGATAACAGGGCGGTGACGTCACGTACGTGTAAGATATAGAGGGGATTTATGTCGCATGATATTAAGTGCCTTAGGATTTATACGTGCATTTAATACGATGCACAGAATTCATTTGTTAGAATATACACAAATTACATTATCTAGTCGTTTGATCCCGAGCATAGCGTGCGGGTTGGATGGATAAAATCGATTTCTATTTCCTAGAAGCTATATAGTTTCCTCGAAATGTCATGAATAACAAGGCACTGTCAGCCTACCTGAGCCTCTGGCATCGAGCACAATCCTTAGATCGATATCCATCGCGACTACCTAGTAACTGCACTTTAACCTGTTTCTTATCTGATCGCTTCTTTACAAAGAGCTAGCTAGCTTCAAGATACTAACCGAGCCCATAAAAGCACTTTTTGAATCAGATTATTTACAATGAAACATTTATGCGAGTAGAAAACATTCCCAAAATAACGCAATAGTCCTAAGAACTCCTCAATAAAAAGACCGGTAAACGAGAAAGTACTTTAAATTACTTTGAGCATTCGTTTAAACAGCGCCAAGTTTTGTTTTTCAATAAACAAGCAACCGTTACTTAAGACAGCCAACGGTGTATAAAATGTAAAAATAAAATAAGAGGACGACTACCGCGCAATCTGTTTCACTTTAGGGCGTCTTAATAATTACAAGTGGCCATTCTTTCCAATTAAGAAAAGTCTCAAGCTATAAATTGTGAGGGCTGTCGCAGGCGCGAAGCGAGCGAGCGCTGTTACAACGCGCGTAAACATGCCGCTAGGGCTACCACCCACCGACTAAGGGGAAAATATCCCATTTTTGTTTTAACGGTTTAATAAAGTAGTCAGTCCTCGGCTGTATTTATGTAAGTCATTTATACTCGCCGTTTCTACCTTAATTAAAGGAGCGCACCTTTAAAACGCAGCGACCCCAGCGTATCGAAGAACAAACGCAAATTTATTCTGACCGGAGTTTTTTTCGGTATCTATTAAATAAAGAAGTCGAGGAGAATGCTAAACAAGGTTGAGCGGCCCTCGCCCTGCGAGTTTTCCACTTGAAGTGGTGTGCGGGCGCGGGGCGGCCGGGGTGGCACGGGGTGTGTTATTCAGAGTGGCTTAGATAAGGTAAGGAGGATGAAGAGGCGAGATGCGCGGCGTAATGAACCGGCTCCGAGCAGTTTTTGTGTGGTTCGGGCGCCCAAATTGAATATTAGGCGCGATTTGAGAGCGAATGAGCGGGCGGCAGAAATAAATCCGCGGTTATTATGTTACTGAAATGAGATTGTGAAAGGGCTCGCTCTGTTAGGCTTACAGCGGCTGCTCAATTTTGCGTCGGTGTAAATTGCTAGTTGTAAACTTGGTTATTTAAAGAAATTTTACCTTTCAAGGAAGAAATTTATTAAAATTAATGATTTATTATTAAATTACCCTTAAACAGTCGATGTGTACAAGTCATTCAATCCATCAACGAAACCCAATAAATTCTTTACATAGTTAAAATAGTGTATAAACTTTTATTCACTGACACAGTTTTGTCATAAAATAAAACGAGGCTTGCAACAGAGCGGTATTGAAATGAAAAGTTTTCCTACACTGTAATGTAAACATGGGCCCGATGTATCGGAAAATCAAATATACGGCGAGCGATGTTTGCAAATAAACAACGTGCCTGCAACTGTGTAGCACCTTCGTGATTCGCAATAAAAACATAGTGTGGACAAACGGGTGCGGCTCGGTCGACGAGTGTAACCTGCCGCCCCCGCGCCGCGCCGCGCCGCGGAGCCGCAGCCAAGACGCGCTCGGTTTATGTAAACTTTATTACGGAGTGCACTCCTCCCAGCCCCCCGACTCCCTCGTTTCAAATTGTAAGGCGCGTCCGTGCATTACTCAGCTCGCCGCGTGTTTGCACAGATCGACGGTTCCGTGAGCGGACTGCCAACAGCGCCGCAGCGTATCGGGGTCACACTGCAAGATAAACTCTTCACGTGCTGTCGTCGAGTTATAAACTCGCTCACCTCACCCAAGTTTTCCAACAAACTTGTTAAAGTATGCGGTACGAGCTGATGTGCGGTAATGTGATCGCTACGTGACTGATTATGTTTTGCTAGTCAAATTAGTGTAAGGGAGAACAGGGATCCTGTCGAAAATAATTCAAAAATTAACCAGAAAGTTGAACTATTTATTCCTCCAATGTCTTGAAAAACGAGAAAACTGATATTGTTTAACCGAAACATTATATTTCCTAATTTCTGTTATTTGAACAAACGTACCGTAAAGACGTAATGATTGTCAAAAGCGAATAGTTGGTTTTCGAGTGAAGTAGGTTAGTGCAACAAAGACGATGTTACAAGTAGGTGCGGCGTATCGATTCGCATGCATTTCTGGGCGCTCGTCGGTGGCACATCTGTGCGGTGCGCCGCTGTTCACCCCCCTCCCCCCACAGTAGCGCGATAGCCGACATTCGCAACACCTCGGGAACGACGCACTCGCGACCGAGCTCACTTCACTACAGGGTTGACTGCTGTTCACTTTCAAAATATTTTATATTCCAAACTACTTCTAAAAGACCAATGGATTTTAAAGGACGTATACTTTCGCCGACCCCTGATAAGCAGTGACAGTAATAATATCAGACCCCAAAGGGATTAGGAGCAAACCCTAACTCCGTGAGTTGTATCTGAATGAGTGGATTAGAATGCTGCGATGATTACGTGGCACTCTTTTTGTCGTGTCAGTGTACTTTTTATTGGATGTAGTATTTGATTTCAATACATTTACATCCGTTACATACCTATGTTTATTATAAAAGTGGTAAAATATATTACAAAAATACAAACATTGGAGGAGTTAACGTAGCCTTAGTAAAGTCAATATGTATAACAAAGTTTCCACGCTCCACAATAATTTGACTGCGATATGAGAAAGCCGGCGGCACAAAGTGTCGTGGCATCCCTGACGCGGGGTGCGCAACTTGCACCACCCACTTGTTTCAGTCAGGGCCGTGTTATGAAATCAACGTGTTCGAGCGCAACACTACTCTCCGCGTTCACATTCCCAAATGTAAAAGGCACTACGTACCGACTACCTACCTACGTAAGTACGTACGCTTGTTGGGGAATTTTTCAAAGCAAAATTGTGCCGTCGGAATTTTAACAACCCGGCGAAATTGGAAAAATGTATGCTATACTCACATGTCGCTCCTCTGCCGAACTGATACCTGGAACCAACGACGATACAATTATACAGAGCAGAAGCATTGTCAATCAGTTCGTATGTTACAAATTCAGTGATTGATTTGTGCATTCATACGTCATCAATATCATGGATTCGGAGAATAGTTAGAGGTACTGCCGTAATTGAATGTTAGAATTTAGAAGCTATGTAATAAAAAATAACAGGTGTCAGATCCTATTCACCGAATAAGTCTTACAATATTCGTAAATATTTACATAATAAAATTATTGTTCCTCTATTATAGTAGACAAATAAAGCAGTATCGGAAGAAATACACCGCCTACCAAGAAGTACTTGTGTGTAGTGTTTGTTTAATACCGAGCAATCTGAGTGGGAGGGGTGTGTGAGTGTAATTGAGGTGGATCCGATGAGGAGCCGAGTAAAGTGGTCGATGAATATTGCAGAGGCTGTCGCCGGCTCGTCACGCCTCCCACGCCGCCACGTCCTGACACCATAATGCTATTACACATTTATCTACTGTTTACTTATAGCTACGCGGCTCACTTATTAACTATTCATCGATTATACTATTTGAAATTAACATAGCATTGTTTTTTTGAATGCCAGATTACTTTCTGTTGGCATAGTGATATGCAATGACGTCAATTGTTTAATTATTCGTTGACGCAATATTTAAGTTAGAGACAGCTTCGAACGCATAATGTAGAGTCTACGATGTTCGATGGAGATTGTTAATCAACATCGTACATTGTATTAGTTATCTATCAATGACCGCCGCAGCCGTCTAACATCCATAACAATAGTCTGTCATATGTAACTAACTCGGAGATAATTGGCAACAATATTAGTGGGGAAATTACCTTAGTCCGTCAATCCAATAGGCACATATGTGCAAGCTAATGACTACCATACCTAAATGAAGATTGCTATGGATTGTTACGTTAAGATAGCAAATGTTTATAACAATAACGCTGATCTCTCTATTCTGAAGTAAAGCACTTAAGCTTAACGGTTAAAAAGAAAAGCCTGACATCCCCATAGCGGAATTAGCTTCGTTCTCGTCAGCACGTATCAATCGGGGCTATTCATGGAGCGAGCGATAGCGCCCGAGTTAACGACTCCGCCATTGTTCCCGAAATAGACGTGTTCACAGACAGGAAACTACTGTTAAATATTGTGATGGAATGAATTCATTGAACACGAGAAATGTACCCTCCTTTGATACTGCTACAAACATATACGCCTCAATAAGATTCCTTGCATTTATAAAAAATAGAGAGGTTGCCATGTTTTATTCATGAAAACAGTTGTCATGGGTTATTTTTATGAATAAAACATATTTGAGATCGCGGAAGGATAGGCCGATCGATTCCTCTTTAGTCCGATCCCCATTCCTACTTTAAGTACTTGAGATTTCGTTAATTTAATGCGCATAATGTAGTTTCACCTTCCACGTCAGAACTCGTCTCTAGGATTTAATCAAAACAGCAAATCCTCTTCAGGTTACATATGTACAATAACGTACATGGCGTAGTTACTGAGTATTGCATACATCAAAGGCATTATCTGCGCCGCCTGATTCGTCTCAAGTTTGTGAGCAATTGCAGCCAATCCTATTACCATTGACGTGCGGTACTGTATGTACATATTGCCAGACGTCGTATTAGCACTGCATGTATTGCCACAATTAATTTAAACGCAATAGCCTCAATTATTGGCCGGCTATTCCCCTATATTGCCGGGCTCCGCATGAACGCTTCGTGAACATTCAAAACAATGCAATCACGTCATAACAGACAAATTAGTGGTTTCATTTGTATTTTTGAAGCATTTAATATTCATAGTAATTACTATCGCCGTAACACGTAGCTACGAGTAAGGTGGTCGTTATTTACTCTAATGCAACGCGTGGATGTAATTTGGTTAGAACGCGACGTGTGGGTCCACGACCGCACACACTCAAGTCAGCCGCAAAATTACGTTACTAATTGACTAAAACACGCGACGCTCACACCAGCAAGGAATAATTAATTGAGCTCGGGCAAGGTGCGGGGCTAGGTGGGGGAGGGGGGCCATCTGCGCGGTAACTCTTACATCAGTACACCGATAATGGCACAAATTAGCCGGGGAAGTGGCAGGCGGCGCTCGGGGTGGCAGGGGGCGCTAAGCCGGAACATCCCGGAGCGCAGATTACCGCTTGCTTTTGTAATTAACCGGAGCGACGGGCGGCTTCCAAATCCATTTCTGTGTTACATTTTCATTTGTGGCGCGCTCGTCCCCGCCGCACCGGGATTACCCGCGCTACCGTCAAAACTGGAAACATCCTGTTGTTTCATATGAATAATACTCTGCCCTCGTATTATAAAATCGTTTATTCGCTTGATCAATATAGCCGCCTAACATAAAAACTGTTTTCTTCCAATCTGTTCCACATCTCTGTTTACATATTCTATACAAACACGCGCAGATAGGTACCAGTTCTGAGAATTGACTTATTCATACTCTCAAAGTAATATCGGGCGAGCCGTAGCCGTCAGCGATCCGAAAACACGCAAACAGTGAGTTCAAAAAGCCACTCGAAGATTGTAAATATTGAAACAGAAGTGGGATCGGAGACGTCTGCCGCGCAGGGCGGCGAGGGGCGAGGGTGCGGGCGCGGGGAGGGGGAGGCACTAATAGTCTCCAGTGGCACACAGCAAACAAGACGAATACACAAATAAGCGACAACCTCTTAAAATATTCATCTTTTTATCGAACCGTTAGTTATACAGTAGCTTAGTCAGGGATTCCTTGTACGATCTGCCTTACAATTTGTTTTGCAAGTTTCGTGACACGTTTAACCACATTTACTTACCGTTGCCTTTATCATCTGGTCGATGCAAGTCTGGGGGTTTCGCGAGTACTGAGAGAGGATGGTGGGGCACGCCGAGCCCCAGTAGGCCGGCCGGGGGCAGAGCACCCTGGCCAAGGAGTGGCAGGGGCGGCGCCCCGTGCGCTGGTAAGTGCGCGGCGTGCATCTGTTGGAGCAGCCGCGGCAGGTCTGGCCTTTGTTGCTGCAACAATAAAAACATGACATTTTACTTACACAAATTCATCAACATTTAGTTCATCACCGTTTTACCAAATTAGTAAAAACAAGTTCCAATTTTTAATGTGCCGTTTCCTTCCCTAGATCGACGAAACAACAACTACGGTAGGACACTAATTAAAATCCGCAGCGCTTAATCAAATAAACCAACTGTTTGAGTTAACAAAACGAAATCACCGACAATACACAAATTTAAATGTATTATTTTTTAAATGAGTAATGTATTTTAGTTGTGAGCGTCAACAATCAAAGTGGATTGATGTGTCACCGCAGAGCTCCGTGCATTTTTAAACCGAAGCCGAGCCAAATTAAAAAGTCCTCCATGGGACCCCTCTGTGCCGCGATATTTTAAATTTTAAATGAGAGCTTCGCCGGCGGCGTCGACTGAGCGAAATTGATTACTCCTCCTCCATTATTCCCCTTTTTCCACTTTTCCTGTTTTCCCGCACTTCTCGTTCTATCTCGTCTCGTTAACCGTATTATTCGTATACCCTTAGGATCGGTGCGCATATCTGACCAAGCGCATTGGTATGTTTTAACAGTTTATCGCTCTTTTCATTCCCTTTGGGTTTTATCACATTATTTTTAGAACACATCGAAGTAACAAGTTTAGTCCGCGCCCGCCTCCGCGCCGCTACCCGCTCGATGTTCATCACTCGTACAGAACGACCAAGCTTTTTCCGCTCGGACGGGCAGGTTCTTTTTTTAACCGCCGAAAATTAATTGGATTTTCGCCGAGGGTGGAACATATTTTTTATTGGCCGCTCACGGCTGTGATTTATTGTGTGTCAAAAGGTGGCGAGCGCCACTTAGCTGGGAGTGCTTTTTTACAAAAGGGGATTTTTTATATTTAAATTATTTCCATTTGAACATTTACACGTCTTATGCTCGATTGATTAAATTAAATACATTTTTCTAGCGCAATTTCTATGAGCTTCTATAATATTTTTGGCACACACCATTAAAATTCGTTAAAATATTTTAAAGTAGGTGATTTATTACTTGATGCCATAATAATATTAGTGTGTAATTTTCTTTTGTTAACTTGATAAATTACATAGTTTGTTTGTACTAAGAGAAACCAACAGGGAACGGTGTGATTAAATGTGTACATAATTAGCTTTTGAGTGGCTACAAAGTGTGATTACGTAATATATGTATTAGGTATGTACTTAGTGACCTGAAAGCGATGTGTGCTCGGGAGTTAGGGTCCGCGGTGAACCCTCATCTGGCGTGACAAATGACGCTACCTATCGTCCTGAGCTATCGTCGCTCGCAAACTAATAAAAACTTTAAGGATCTACCAATCATTTATGTATGTTTCCAGTCTCCATGCGATATATTTCTGATCGTGATAAATTTCTTATCGAATAATAAGGCTTGTTAGAAATAATAATCACACACGACTCTTATTCAAGAAGTGTCATACTATTTTCAAATAATTGTTTGATTGGACCTAATAATATTTAATAGACATCTATGACTTTTCAAGTAATTCTTATTTATCATTCCTCCTTTCTGATTACGTGATACTGTATTTCAAGCCCAGATTCGAGTTTATATATTTTTATTGAAGGCAAGTTTTAATTACGTATTCGTCCCTCGCTAGTCGGAGACATACCTGTACAAACATTTCGCTCGAGCTAACTGTTCCCTCGTTACCGTGCGGCGGTGGCGGGCGCGATCCCGAAGCTATCGCTATCGAGAGCCTGCCCCCTCCCCCCCGAGCCGACACGCCCGCCACCCCTCCGACACCCACCCGCCTGTTATGAATGACAATAACGTGGCGTGATACCTCACCAACATTTTTTCCATATTTAGATGTGATTAAATAGCGTCGATACGGTCTCCCCGGGATTAAAACTCGTTCCCCTAACGACTTTTCCATCAGTTTACTTATCTCCGAACGAACTTTGGTGTTTATATTATCGACCGAATTTAAGTTTGATTAAGTTTCCCCTTCGGCGAGGAGTGTCGGCAGATTTTTATAATGAATTTTGTAGCTGAAAAAGTAATGTATTCAGAACGATAACGCGCTAAGTGATGCGAATAATTCTCACGTCGTTCACAAGCAGGCACGCGACTAATGATTCAGTAATAAAGCCGTACAAAAACCGGTGACCTCAAAATTCATTTAACAAAGTAGAAGTCTCTTGTTGTATTTTCTCATGCTCAAGTGATGAAAAGTTTATTCTTAAGAGTATACCGACATAATATTGTTTAGATAACACAAGTTTGTAAACTGCACAAAGAAATCAAGACCACGAATACAGAATCGGTAAGTAAGATTAAAGAAACAACATACATGTATTGAGTATAGAGAAATAAATAATATATCAGCACCGCCCTACAATATTGATGTAAGTTCGTATATACAAGTAGTGTGTGTAATTTTGCGTGTGTCGCTATGTGTGTAACAACAGACGTGGGTTGTCTCCAAAGCTTTTGTTATGAGAAAAATGCTTCGCCGCGTTCGGGTTTTCACGGCACATTTACCACAGTCTATACGCCGGGGATTATTCTTCATTTATAAATGGATAGCGCACGCCAACCGCACAGATTTTTACGCGTAAATATTTCATCAGCTTCAACGAGAATTATTTTTTGTGTAAATATTTTTTTCTTCGTTGCGCTGCACCACAAGATTAAACTTATTTCTTTTCTGTATGGTTACATTAAAAATTGCTGAAGTTGAAAAGCAACTCTACTTGTATTTTTGTCTGTAGATGGTAGATATAATTAGTTTTACAAGTAAACATTATTGTATTTTTATATCAACCCTCTTAATACTTTGTGAAGTATTCTTAATGACGCCAGATTCATTAGTGGTTAGTATTAAAATGAGGTAAAGTGTTAAATGTAAAATGGTATCAATTTAAAAACAATCTGTTACAGTGATTCAACGATTACCTTTTTACGTCGTTCGTAGTTACACCAGAATGAGACCAACAACATATTATAAACTCATTAGTTTTAAACTTGTGGGCGATTAATAACTACCTAAGACATTTAAAAATAATTACTGTTTACACAATTACGAGTTGAGAGGTAGGTAATAAACACGTAAGTGGACGTTAACCTACAATTAGTAGGATTTTAATAGGAGTTATCAGGTGAGAAAATTCCACTATTGATATGTAGGATTGTGGGGTCTTAATGATGTGGTTAACCCTTGCCGCTACTAAAGACCAGTAGGCAGGAGTTATTTTACCATATAATTAATGTAAATGTAGTTTGGGAGTTTGTAAAACTAAAGTAAGTTGAAATCTGGTGGTGATGCCAATTTTTCTACCAGAAAACACTAATAATAGTTTATTTAACTTTGCTATCCAAGTGTGGGTGTGTGGGGTAACTTAATCAAATTTCAAAAAACGATTTCCTTCCTGAGCATATAAATTCTTCGTCGCGGCGGTTTTCAAAACAAATAAAAACGTGCACAAATACACCACCAGACTCAGAAAAAGCACCAGCATTTGTATATTACGCGGGGATTGAACCCACGACACGTCGCGCACAGTAGATTCTCGTGGTGACCGACACCACTCGGCTATAAATACAGTCAAAATGTAAATGTAAGCAATGGGTATTGGCTAGCAAAAGCAATATAGGGTGGATATTTGGACACGGCCATAATCCTCGCTTTTGCCATGCAGATTTGCGGGTGGACTAAACCAACATATTTTTATTTGTACAACATGTTGCAGCATTCCGTCACCGACACAAGCCGTTAATTGTTAGTATATCCTTTAAAATGAAAGAACTTGTGGAGTTCAATTTACCAACATTTTAAACAGCTTGCTTTATTATTAGTTCTGTTAAAATAAAAGAAAATATACCAAGTAGTTAATATATTCAAATTCAATAAACGAAACATGAAAAATGGGTATTACTTAATATTATCTCGCATAACACTATTCCTGATAATAATGTTAATTGTAACGCATGCCAACCCTACCAGTAACACAGTTAAATAATTAAGAGTCAGTTAGTTCGCGGTGTGAGACGCATTAAGACTGCTCCAGCCGCCAGCCGCCATTGCCATGATCAGATTAAGATATCACATAAAACCTTGCTTCGTGTTAAACCAGACTATTTAATTAACTATTCTGTGTTAGCTCTTTCAAAATTAGTACTTAGTAGAGTAAGCGTCAGTTTTGTGTTACGCTTTTGTTTGGCTTATCAAACATATTTAGTATCAAAATTAGATTATTGTTTCACGTGCTACCCTATCTAAATGTAGATTCACTATATTTATTCCTAGTAGAGCAGATCACTAATCAATTCATCTGGTTTCAGTAATCCGTGATTAAATTCTGTATAGTTACTAAAATTAGCTCTGGCATTAATATTTCTGGGTTTAGCGATTATAACATGAAAGCAGGAAGTACTATGCATGCCACGCATGATTAACAGTAGGTACAACTTAAAAGGCAGAATATTAATGCTTCATGCCGTAGTTTATGATCAATAAAACAATACAAATTCAAAGCTGTAAACTACATTCTAATCTTCCAATGGCTGCCATTAAGTACCATTGTGACGGACGTGTCAGGAAAAATAACAGGGGTATGCGACATCTATTGGTAGTAGAACGGCGCAGCAAACTTTACGTCACTTTACACATTCAAACATTAAAAGCTCGTAAATTTGCGACATACTAACGCTTCTCATGCTAAGTGCCTATGTAAGGACACGCGCGTGACATCCATGCGGAATATTTATAAACGAACACCAAGACAATGTCTGTTTAGTCGCGAACACATTTAATTACTTGTAATGTTATACAGGTGGCGTGTTCAAGTCGAAGGTGCAGACATACGGTATAAAAGGGGCAGTTTGCCGGGACTGGGGGCGCCGGCGGGAGGGGGTCACGCACCATTAGCCAGGAAGCCTCGAGGCGGTTCGACACGCGACGACACGTGTTACACATTCAACATAATTGCTTCTAATCATATATATTATACCTAAATACATGCTGGGTTCACAATAAGGATACTCCAACAAAATAATCTTGGATCGGTAAACTAAGTTACCATGACGAAAAAGAATAATTGAACAATTTGTAAGCAATCGATGTTACAAAACGAGTATATTTTACTCCGCAGCTAGATTACAAGATACCACGTTTCTTGCAAAAATAACTTGGGTGTGTCAAAGGAAAGAACATAGGATAATAAGAAAAACTCGTGACGCTCGCAGACCGGATGAGTCGTAAAACTGATTACATAATTTCATTGGAAGCGACGACAGAAAGGGGCCTAACTGAGTTTTCCGCGTTGAAAAACAAGGAGCTCCGTCTAAGCGACACGGGAAAGTTAATGCGAGTCGTCGTCGGGAGGACGCGTCGAGCGACTCACAAGAAACGTCGAGGGCCTGCAATGCAATATTTATCACCCGCCCGCGAACGTGCCTGGGAAAAAATGACAAATTCATGTTTCCCTGACGCCCGGCCCCGGCGCGCTTCTCGCCCCGATTTATTCCTGTCGTAATTTTTATCAGAGGGCGCGGGACCCAACGTAAACTAGATAGAAATGTTTTCACGACTCGCTTGTTTATAAAGCCATCGACGGGGAAACAGATACGTTCTATTTACACGGCTCTAGCGCTCGTGTTTGCACATCTATCTCTAGAGATAATGTTGCATAAATGTTGTACGCATAAAACACTTGTTTATTTCACATACTTGAGCCGATTCGGCTTTTCAATCACGGCCGAGGCGAAGGCGATCGTAAATATAAGAATGAGATTTATTAACGGATTCGTAACGCGTATCTATGACACGAGGTCGCACGTCCGTATCGATCTGCACAAGTTACGTGAATATTGTTTCAATGTGAACATTCGTGTCATGTATAGGTGAACATGAGAGGGAGTTTTCGTATCTGGAAGCTATTACCTCTGCAGAGGTCGGGCGCCACCCCCGGGGGCGACGCGCGGCGGTGTGGAATAAAATCAGAACGAGAAATGATTTACCCGCCGATAACGCACCGACGACGCTCCGCCGCGCGCCTCCCCGGTTATTGACGACGAGTTTACGCACATTGTTCAAACACAATGCTGACTCGTTTCGCCACCTTATCTATCATACTCAAAATCATGACACACACAAATGCTGCTTTTTCTAATGCTATAAATTAGTAACTAACCTTCACAACTGGACTTTTAGTTAGGTTCATCATGAACGGAGCATAAATAAACGGAAAAAAAGACAAATTAAACGATTTATTCCAAAACGCAAAATGTAGCGCTTAAAATTGTAAGTGATTTTAATAGGCAAGCAAATAATCCCCAATTTGAGAAGTATTCCCTGTTCACAAATCGGCGCTCGCGTACGCTCGCAAATCAGACGGAGGCTGGGCGGCCACTCTCTGGGGAGAGCCCCTTTGATCCCTAGCTGACCCGAAAATAAAAAAGGTACGTAATAAAAAAGGCCCGACATACGGAAGGTGGCGCCGCTTTTTTATTTAAATTAGAGTGTTTTATGGGGGGAGGGCGATATTGCGTTTTGCCAGTGTCTCGAAGGCTGTTCGGTAAGCTATACCCGTACGTGTAGGTAAATCCTCTTGGTCTGGGGGCGACGAACCTTTCGCAAATACTTGGCTCTTAAGGTATTTTCTTATATCCGGTGGGTGTTTTTCCCAATCGTATTCACTGGGCGAAGAGTCTTTTGGCATTGAGTAATGAATTGCGTGACAAGCACGTGAAGTAGAACACAATGAGACGCACCTTATAACGGTAATAAATATAAACGGACAATACGTGTAATATGTCGTACGTTAATGTGAGACTAATTATTAATTAGACTCGCAACGAATGCCATGACATGCAAGTCCAAGTTGTAAACAAATCATTTGGGCGGCAGCCAAGCGTTATGATCTCAGGTATTTGAGTTGATAAGTTGTCCGCGCCTCTGTTTCGTGAGTAGCACGCCGGCGGCACCGTGTAAGTAAGGTGAGAGGCGAGGCGGCTACATAGCGGGCACGTCGCGCGTCGTGTGATCGAGTTGGCACCTCGCCAGCGCGTTCCATCCGCAACACTCTATCGGCCGCAGACGGACGAGCGACGACTGACTTCCACCACTTTATTTTCGCCCTCATTATCTTTAAAGTGATTTATTTTAGTCACGGTACATCTATTCAGGGGTTTTCGACAACGCCAACCGTTAACACGTATAGAGAATAGGTCACACTAACGACTTGGCACCCGACCGAGAATGAACCTATTGAAATAATAGACGGCAATGAAGTCCTCACGACACTTACTAGCTAAAAAATACAATTAGAGTGTTGTGAAATTAGTTAGAGCTACTATTTGAGGACAGTCACTAATTCTCTGCGTTGGAGGTGTTGTTAACATCGCATATGCAAATTGAAGTAAGAGGTAATAATATATAGCAGTCATTACGCTTGAACAGTGTCGGTAGCAATATTCTACGTGTCTCGCCCACGCCGATGACAAATGACCGCTCGGGATTATATAAACATGCTAATTCACCGCGGACGCGGTGCCCGCCAGTTTAATAAAATAATTTTCTATATAATGGCGGTAGTTTGTAGCAATTTCATCAATACCTCGTAGTTGGATTGCGGCCAACTCGTCTTGCGCGGCTTAGATCGTTTAATTAACGACCGTCGAACTTTCGACCTGTTGAAAGCCGCGCTTTTCGAGAATCAACTTACTTTACACGAAAGTCCCGGCTGTTTAAAACGAAAATTCTCATGGAGCTGCTGTACAATAACATTTTGCGCACGCCAGCAATATTATTTTGTATATTGTATTCGAGAGCGATAATTGAAATATTTACGCTTGTTTTAATATAAAAGCTTATTTTAGAGAGAGCTTCTGTGAAAAACATTTGTTTGGATGGAATGATTCATCTGAAACGAAGCGTGTATAAATATTAGATTTTAACCGAATAGTGTGATTTATGTATGGTTATTATAATAACATCGACCTTCCCACCGTTTAGTGTGCGTGCAACAAGCGAATAACTAAGCAATGACAGGCGGCGCAGTCGCGAGTGTTTGGACAGATGCCACAGTCACACTCGCCGCTCCGCCGGCCGCCATGCCTCGCCGCTGGCGCACTGCGAGCCGGCAGCTAAACATTCCACGCCACATTTACAACAGCCCACTGCTGTACAAACAAGACACGTGTTGTTCAAATCGGTTTCGCGTGAAATATACTTATGTTCAAGAAATTAATTTCGTTACTCGGAACGTTATACATGACCTACACGATTTCTAAGAATTCGAAGACAGCTTATTACACTGTTACGGGTTTTCGAATCAGATAAATCATAAATGATTATGTTCTTACTTCTTATGTACGTACATCGTTTGATTTTGTGTCATACTTTGAGAGAGCCTAGTAAAGCTGTTGTAAAAGATGAAGTCCCAATAAATAACTGGATAATGGACTAGCGATGACTTATCATGCCCATTGATGTGTTGGAGTATTCTTTTGAAGCGTAAGCTGTTGTTAACGTTTAGTACGTACATCCCGTTAGTGACGTGCATTACACATTGCTAGTAGTGTTAACAAAATGCGAGCAGGCAATGAGTACTCACCCCAATAATGGCATTAAGTTCTGTCATAGTGACCTGTTTCGCGCGCTCCCACCGCCGAGGCGACCTGCTGCTGGTGCTCCTGCGACAGGAACGGCAGGATCTGCGCTATTATCGCGTTCAACCTTTTCGCTATCTCCGTCTGTAAACACAACAATTATTTAGTAATCACCAATTAATGCTAAACAAACATCAGCAAACACGACATAAGGTCATCGTGACGAAATTATAATATCATCACGAACGAACACCGATATCACACACACGTTATGAATAATTAAAATAAACCAATCTACTTTTCTGAATAAAATCAACATTAACATTAATATAGAGTCAGCTATAAATGAAACAACGGCCCGCTAACAGTAGATCGCTGCTTTACATACAAATACACAACCGAAAATGGTTTCACATTCCGAAGCAGATTATATTCAATAATAACATTTATAATTAGTTGATAAGCCGAGCGGGGAGCAACAAAATAAAATTAACACGATAAACAATAATACTGGCGGCGCGGTGCGGCTCGACGCGGCGCGGTATGAAATGATAAATCGCCGCGTTACCGAGCCCGCGGTATTTATTGGTTGTGTTCGTATTTTCCGTTTAAATGGCACATTAATTTTATTCGCAGATTCACAGTGAATTGACGACGAATTAACATAATTGAGTGTATTATTATATCGGCCCTTGTCGGCTCGTGTAAACCAATCAGGTTGCTTCGTTGGATTATTTTTATTTGTTTTGTCATCATCGCTCGACCGTAAATGTTTTAAGATTGGTTTAACGCGTTATAGATTGGCTTAATGTCTTATTGTTTACTTTAAATATAAATAAGCTTGGATTGGGAAATACGATATATGATCTAAAATGGTTGACATTTACAGCGCGCATCGAGCATCAAATTCATTGCGGCGCGCACATGTCTGCCGGAGTGTTAAATTACAATATTGTCTGAACACGACGCCTCCATTATTGCCACAAAGCTGCCCACACACCTAAACGTAACTCTCGCAGCATAATTGCACAGCTACGAATATTTTAGAACTATTGCCAAATTTCTCATTATTCTCGAAAACATTGTATTATTTTGAAAAATACAGATATTTGTTAGCGTGGAAAGAGTGATGAGCACATTAAGACAGCATTTTGTAGTCAACATTTTATTTTTATATAATAAGTATAATAACTTATTCTTTGTAGATACCCAGTTTTTTACAACGGTATCGCTAATTGATGATCAACTAATCATGGGAGATTAATTGTAATAATATTTTTGGCTGACATAATAATGTGCTGCGAAAGATAGTAAGGAACAGATCGTAATATTATTTAGGTATTATTTATTGGATTTTATTAATTCGTAATGTAATACAGAGAGCAGTATCCAATCTGCGCCTGTTATGTCATGCTTTTGTTTGAGACACCGCGTGGGTTTTTTAAGCGACAAGTCACTTCGACTTATTATCAATTGCCGAACTTTGTGATGTTCAACGAAATAAAAAACTGAGAATTTCAAATAATCTTTTAGAAGTTTAAGCTTCGATGTTAAGATAATCTGTTAACACGAATAACAACATGTCACATAAATCTAATAGCAACTGTTGATACAAAACTTTTAACCCGTTCTTGTGTAAAACATTAAGCTGTATGTAGTTAAACGTATAGTGTAGTGTGTGCGAGGCGAGGGCGCGCGCGGTGGACCGCAGCGTTCACCGCAAATTGTACTTTCATTCCGCCTCGCTAAATGGACTGTTTGTCGCGTCCGAGCTCTGCGCGAATTTACTCCACGCGCCGCGCATATTTGTCTTTTTGCAGTTAACCGATACCTTTTTGGAAACGAAAAATAAATCTCATTTCATTTAAACTAACCAGTCTGATCTAAAAATTAGTCGACGCTTGAAAAAAGACCGGTAAAATATTTACTCAAATAATTGAGAGCTTTTATAAGTGCGTAAATAAAAACTTTATGAATCAATTTAGCGACGAGCAATATTTTAAGAAGTGAGACAACAACAAGGTTTCTCCATTTAGTAGATAAACATCAGCTTCGTGAGTCGTGCAACTATTGGAATATTAGTACGTAATGCAAATTTCCTATAGCAATGTGCTAATAAATATCCGATAGGCCATCGATTCACGGATTCAATTTGTGAGTTGAATAAATACGTCAGTTTCCTGTTATCAACATTTAATATCAATGACTGTTTTATTACATTTAACTCAAGAAAGTTAATGATGTTGAATGATGTAAGAGCTGATAACCTCTTGCTATCCAGGATCTTGGCATTGGGACTGTACCGCTATAGTTCATGTTACTGCATGTTTATTTAAATATTTAATACAATCTAAAAAATGTCAGTTATATAAGGTCAGAATTATTAGTAAGTAGTCCAAAATAAAGTTATTGGAAGTGCGACACAAAATGTGTACTGGTGACATTGTAAAGCGCAGCATGCCGCACGGGCGTCGTGTCGCGCGCGCGCCGCAGCCGCGCCGCAGCGTCACTGCCGACGACCGGCCCGACCGACATGACGCGCCCGAATTACCGCAAATTACATTTTCATTCCCCCCTCTACCACCAGGTTATTGTGAAAATTTACTACTAACTGGAAAATACAACCTCTAAATTTAACGCTTTTTATGATAAACGACGCTGTACTCCCACAGCGACGAATAATATTTTTACACTAACGGACCGTGAATTGCAGAGAATTGTAGTGAGAGTTGTTTTATCTTTGTTTCTCAGTGAATCGCACATTCCTTTAATCGCATGGTTTAGATAGAGACGAGCGTAGCTCATCAGTGAATTTATAATTAGCTGATAATTAATTGTAATTCCAGACGTGTGAATCTTTTAACATGTACGTATCATTGTTAACGTAATCAGAAAAGTGAAATGTACGTTATATAATAAACTAACTTGGGCCGAGACAGTTAAATTAGTTAGACAACATCAGCGAAAGTACATAGCTTAGCACTACGTGAAGTTCATTTATAATATCAATGACATTACTTGTTTTGTACAAACGATTGTATCTGACGTCAATTTTAATCTTAAGTTTTGTAAGATTATCTTTCGGCAAGTTTGAATACCGTGCGATCTTCAAATGCTTTTATGAAATCTCATGTCTTGCATATTGTTCCCATACTTGAACTCCCTCGTAGCGTGAATTCAACGCATTCTAACATCGCAATGTCGAAATTCAATCAGAGAATAGCACCATTTATTAAAACACGTTGGATATTTTCCATGAACTATATTTGACAATCAACATAACAGAGACAAACATAGATTACATAGCTACAAGACATTAAAACCTATTTTGATACATACTAACACCCCCACTTATCAAAATAATCAAAACATTACAAGACATAGTACAACACCCACTCTATAAATAAACTAAAAATGCTTTACATGTCATTAGTACACCATTTAGAAAAACAGTAGAGTTATACTCATTCCCATACTACAAATACATCACTAGGGTTTTTTAACAAGCTCACAGGCATCATTATCTTCAAATGATTGCAACTTCTGAGCCAAAGCACGTCTCCACTGCTCCTTCTCAGGCCTTTTCAGAGCCTGTGAGATTGAAATCTCCTGAGAAACTGGAACAGTACTGGATACACACAAGTTGCTGAAACCATACCGATCAGGCTGCTTTCCTTGCGTCTTCTGTCTTTCATAAGGCTCTGGCTCCTGACTAAGATATACATGTAATGTGTGTTTCTTCACCATCAGTGTATACTGAAGAATCTGAAGAGCTATCACTATGATAATCAAATACTGGAACACAGGATGCCCCCACTGAATCTCTGTTCTCCTTCTCCACGCTGATCTCTGGTGTTTGCACATTACTCTCGTCATCTGGAACCAATATTGCCTCCTGGCTGTTTGCATTATCACCTGTCTCGCTTTCTATCAAAATAACATCTGCTGGTGATAACAGTATCTTTTGAAGGATTACACAATCTCTATCCTTTCACATTCATTCCATATCTTGGCTATTTATATGTGCAAGCCACTTCTGTGCCACAATCTTCCTGTAATTGCAGGAGCTGCCAACATGTAACTTGAAGATTGTAACCTCAACTTGTAAACCCCATCAGTTAAGTCAGCTATCGCAACCAAAGCATCTCTTCCGTCATAAATACATAACAATGCTTTTCTTCAATTATAACCTGGTTACCATTCCTGATAAGCTCGCTAACTGATTACAAGTTTGTAGTCAAAACAGGCACGCATAGCACATTTTTCACAGTTATATGACATTGCAAGTCTGACATGATCTCCACATCTCCTGAACAATCAACCCATTAAAACACGGTGATAGTTTCATGTTTGCAATCCCGTCCTTGTTAACAGTCATATGTGCACTGGCACCGCTATCTGTGTACCAACCCTTCTAACTAAACCTTCCGTTTATAAAAGACATTGGAAACGCATTTATCCGCCATTTTCTTTCATAACGGGCACCACATTTATCATAGTTTTCCATGCCCTTTAGTTTTGGTACACTAGCTATATTCGAGTTCATGGTTTCGCCAGTCAACAAGCGCAAATTATCTATTTTAACAACAAAATAACTGATAAATGCCCAACTGGGCCCATAACCTATTAAAACACGTTGGATATTTTCCATGAACTATATTTGACATCAACATAAACAGAGACAAACATAGATTACATAGCTACAAGACATTAAAACCTATTTTGATACATACTAACAAAGCGTAAAATATCG